>NW_008659282.1:22501-32006 GCF_000695815.1 Acanthisitta chloris
TTTGTAGAATGGTTTGGTAATGCTTTTATTAGTGTTATCAAATTATATGCTCCTTGTGTTATTCCCAGCTTGGAGTTAAAAGCAGGATTGGATTTAATGGGAATTTTAATAGGTATTTTGGCTTAGGTCCTCAAGAAAGGGTATCAGAATGTTGTAGTGTATGGAAGGTCTGACTCAATCTCTTGAAGATTTGTCCAACACTGAGCAAGGCTGGATAGAGACATCAGTAGACAAAGTTTTGTATTTGCAGAAAGTAAGGATATTTATGTCTTTGAACCAAACAGCCTGAAACAATTTGACCTTATATTGAGACAGACTTGTGGCTTCTTAATTCTGACTTCTGGGGGGAACTAAGCACTTTTAAACTGCATTTTCACCATGAAGTGTAGTTTGTCAGTGTCTCCCAGAAAGTCAATTTTATATCCAAGTGTACCCACAAACCTTGGATTTAGGCAATTAATTGATCTAGTCATCACTTGCTTAGGTCAGAAAAAAAACCATCTGTGTGAAAAGAAGTGCTTAACAATTCTGGGATCTAAAAACATATTTGAGTAACCTTTTATCATGACAGTTAAAGTCGTTTTTGAATGTCGAAAGAAAATACTAACAAATTTAACATGAAAAAGTTCTAAAAAGCTAATTCCAAACAGTGTTTGTGTCAATGTGACTTAAAAATGCAGTAATAAGATAACCTACTGGTCTTGCCTGTAGATGTATTTTGTTCTGTGTTTAACACGTACAGTGTAAAGTAGTCCTTCCCCATAAATAAGTTTCCTTAGCAGACCACTCTACTGATATCTGATAAACCTTTTTAGAAGTAATAATAGCAGCCCTGTAATATGAGTGTGCTGAGGCTAAATGTATTTTTTTTTCAAGAAGATTTGAATTTTTAGCTTGTATGCTGATGGTCTGCCAGACAGGGCTACTAACTCTTGCTCTTTCCTTTTCAAAGATTTCCCTAATCTCTTTGGTCACCATATGCTAACTGTTTACAATTCTGTACCATTGTGGTGGTCTGACTCTAGAAGAGGGTACTGAGAGAAAAATATGCCCAAGTGCAGATGCAGTTTCAGAGTGAACAATGGAAAATAAACCTGTTTGGCTGATGTCAAAGGAGTTATCTGGTTTAACCCTCATGCTGAAAATCGTTAACTGCAATAGAGGCAGTTTGCAGTGGTAACTTGCACAAAACCTCAATTTAACATCTTGCCAGCAGTAGTTTTGCACTCTCTGCTCTAGCAGATCTACAAGTCTCTGCTCTTCTAAAAGATTAGATTGTAGTGTTGAAATCACTGTCAAAAGTTACAGGGCTAGCTTTTTTAAACCTCATTTTCTCTATGGTTGTTCATGGGAGTATTATATCTTCTGTAAGTTTTACATATCATGCTCTTAAGGTGATTAGGGCTGTGATCATGTACCCACTTGAGATTTGCCCAGTACTCTGAGGAATTTTTTCCACAGCCAAACAAGTGTGCAGATGGAATCATAGAATCATCAAGGTTGGAGGAGACCTCTAAGATGATTAAGTCCAACCATTAACCTGCCACTCTGCTGTAGAATGTACACACCTTTTATACTTAGAGCAGCCATGCACATCAGTTTGTGGATACAAGTTACTGGGTGAGTGTCAGAGAAAATGATTGCAGCTGGACACCTCACGTAGTCAGGGTTTGCACTGAATTTATGGAGAATACTGTGTCTGTGGTCAGCCACAGGGTTTGAACCTCAGAGGTGTTGCTGCTTCATGGCTGTCTCATGTCTAGAATTTCCTGATGCCTGTGGCCAAGTAACAAAGAAGCCACTTATAACATCTTCTCATGAGGGAGCTAGGACAGGATCATCATATTGCATATACTCTGTCACAAATCAGTGTACGTGGCCAGTATGTGTTGTGAAATTAATTGGTAATTTCTTTGTAACTGTGACAGGCCCAGGCCGCACATCTCCCTACTTGAGAAGCTCGGCAAAGATGAAGCCAATAGAAGAGAGTGTTGAAGATGATGTCTTTGAAGCACCATCTGCTGATAAGCTTGAACTCCAACGACTGCCTTAAACAGATGTGTCCTCAGGCCTATCAGAGCTTGCACAAAGCTCCAGTGTAAAAGCAAGAAGCTGAATTTGGGAGGAATCTGAAAGCTAAACCCACTTCTCCATGTTTGAATTTACCATGGCATATGCCAGTGGCTGCTAGATGGGATTGTCATGTTTTATTTTACTTCTAAATAAAATAAATACAAACTTGTATGGGTTTTTTGTTTTCTTGACATGGGTGGTTGCTTTATTTCTGCATTGACTCTTAGCATTATAATTTTAGTATTAAGTGGCTGTCTGGCCTGAAATTTCAAGACTTATTTGGTAGAGATTATCCCCAGTAGTTTCACTTCCTAAGTTTCTTAAAGCCTCTCTCTTAGTGTTTTCAGTTGGAGATTTTGAAACTGTTTCCAAAGCCATGTTGCTGTTACCTACCATCATTGTCATTACAGTGTCATCTGAAAAGTGCACACACTCTTCTGCCTCCAATTCCTTTGGTTAGTATTTGCCTCTAATTCTAGACTTTCCCCAACCTGACTGCTTGACTCTACAATTGTAACAATGACTTCAGTTTTAGTTTTTCTTGGCCAAATATTGAAATTCAATATTGCTTTTCCAATCCTTTTCTTCTTTAGGTAACCATATTACACTGAAGTCCATGTTTTTCCTTAGTGTTATCCATGGAGTGATTGAGCTCTTCTGAATTAACCTTCCCACAAAGTGAGGTAGGAATGATACTTAATGTAGGAAATTCAGTTCAACCCTCAAAACTGGGTAGCTGCAAGTACAGTAAAAAAAGTCTCATAACAAAAGGCTTTGGGATGCTTTTATAAGAGGCCCTTGTAGCAGTTCTATGATACTTGGAGATACATAGATGGTACCTGTACTACTACTGTGCTTTGACAATTCTTGCAATTTGTTTCACACAAAATGGTGCATTTTAATGAAACATAACACAAAATAGTTACTGTGGAATCTCCTGCCCTAGGAGGTAAATCTACAAGGCCAAAGCTTGTAAAAATTAATTTGGGCATTGAGAGAGGATTCAGAAAATCCTCTGTAGCCCAGTGGTCAGGAAGACAGTTATGTCAAAAATGCTCCAGCTGTGGAGCTGGTGAACCTCTAAACCTCAATTAATGTAAAGAAACATGCTAGTCATGACCTACATGGTGTTTCTACAGACTGAAAACCAGCAACCAGGTTCTAGTATGTGATAGATATTTGCAGTACATAGCAAGAAGTTTTGGGCCTCTCCCTTTAAAGAGGACATTGAGAGGCTGGAAAGGGTCCAGTGAAGGGCAATGAGGCTTATAAAAGGTGTAGAAAACCGGTTGTATGAGGAAAGGCTGAGGGAGTTGGGTTTGTTCAGTCTTGAGAAGAGGCAGCTCAGGGGTGTCCTCATGGCTCTCTACAACTCCCTGACAGGGGTTGGAGAGAGGTGGGGGATGTCTCTCCTGCCATGGCTGCAGGGAGAGGACTAGAGGGAATGGTCATGAGCTGAGACAGGGGAGAGTCAGACTAGATGTTAGGAAAACTTTTTACCTGTTAGGGTGGTCAAACACTGGAGTAGATTGCCCAGGGAGGTGGTGGAGTCACCAACCCTGGAAGCATTTAAGAGGCATCTGAATCTGGCACTGGAGGATCTGGTTTATGGTTTAGGGGTTCCAGCAGTGCCAGGTTAATGGTTGGACTTGATGATCTTAGAGGTCTCCTCCAACTTTAATGATTCTATGGTTCTAAGTGTAGAACAGATCAATTCACAATCAAAACTATTCCAGTAATGTGAATGTAGTTTAGATAAACCCTGCTTTTAAGTGGTAATTTTATAAACAAGGCTGATATATTTAAATTAGAAAAAAATAATGTGCTGAATCGGTATGCGAATACTAAATATCTTTTCCCCCCCCCATACTATTTCCCTTTAGGAAATAAGTGCAACTGAATTGTAATTGCCTTATGGAAAATGGGCTACTTTATTTGATATATGTATTAGAAAACAAAACAAAGATTAAAAAAAAAGACATGCTTCAGTAAAAAAAAAAAAAGAGATAGAAAAGAAATCCTAGCAATATGGATAGAGTTAAAATACAAGGGCTTGGGCTTGGTTCTGCAGTAAACTTGGCATCAAGGTAGAGCCTATGGCAAAAGTAGAGACTGGGAAAGTATCTTCACATGCACAAGGCAGCAATTTCTGGAGCAGCATTGTGCATGACAGGCTGTCACAGATACATTCACAAATCATTTAGATGGAGTTTCGGGAAGTGAAATTGTAGCAACACACTTTAACCTTATTACTGGAATTATGGCAACAGTTACTTTAATTATTCTTTCTGAAACGTAGTCCTAGGAAGTGCCTGCGAGTAAAACGCTGGGCTTGCGTCTCTGATGCCATGCTGGTCACAGCTGCTTCTGCTTAAAGGGGAATGGCTTCTCAATCCTTAGGGGATTAATAAGAGAAGACAAACCATCCTAATTAATTAGCCCTGACATGTACACTTCCTGAGAGCATGCTGATGATAATATGAGAGTCATTAGAGAGTGCAGAGAGGCAATACCAAGGCAAAAGTTGTGGGATCACTCAGTATTGATTGCAATACAGTCTCTGTACTTTTTATAAGGAGAGCATTGTGGAAGGGCTCAACAACACTGCAAAAGTTGATGGGCTCTTGTTGGGCCAACAGAACAAACTACTTTTCAGTTGATAAAGTTATTATGACTACAGTAGAATAAAGCATTTTCAGCGAGCTCAAATATTAGCTGGATTTTCATTCACAAGAATATTTCCTTAACACTTAATGCTCATAGAGTAACTTACAAATCTAAGTTATAGCTGTGCCATGCCATGTCTGTGTGTTTGCTAAATATCTCTAGAAGCCTTAAGAGCTTTCTTTTCCAGAAACCTCCTTAAGACCCCTAAGTCAGTGCTCGAGTAGAAATTAGGGTTTTGCACAAGGATGCACACAAATACTATTCCAATCTTCAGACCCCTACTGTAGCTGAATACTGTTCAGTCACTGCAATTTACCATATTTGAGTTCCTCCTTAGCTTTCTCCTGGGGGATTAATATCTGTTACAGCCACATCCTGATTTCCTGTGCAAAGTGCTTTTGGGCTAACAATTCCCTGTCATCCTTTGCAGCAAAGAACAGATCAAAGGCAATGCCTCTTGACATACATCCACTTGTATACTATTCCATCAATACAGTTGTGTTCTCTGTCACTCGGTGCTCTATCCTGTTCCAGAAAACTAAGGGATTTAATAATAGTATAGACATTGTCTGCCAAAATTCTGTGAAGAAATATGAAGCTTTGAAATGCTGAAGAAAGTACGCTCGCCTTGTGTTTTAAAAATAATTTCTCTGATCGCAACACCCTCAGAAGTTTTACTTCAGGCTTTTTTTATTGTTCAGTGTACTTGGGCTTCTCTCCAAATCTTTATGAAAAGCTTTTGCTGTAACAGCTTTTCGTGGCTAAAAATTTCCAGGGTTTCATCACTCTTGCCTGCAAGTGCTTAGTTAGGCTTTCAAGGAACATTTTATGAGAACTACAGCTTACTTAGAAAACCAAGCAACGATCTGTGTTTCTTTCCATTTCCTCCTTGTTTAATTTTTCAAAAGCTGTCATAGGACTAAAACGAGGAGATAAGGGAGGAAGGAATCTCTTTCAAAAGGCTGCAAATTTAATTTTCCAGTCAAGTCCACAACCCATATATTACTTCTACATGCAGACATACTCAGGAGAGCTGGCAGGTGACACTGCTCTTTGGCTGAGTTGCTGCTTAAGCCTTAGAAAGGCTTAAGTGAGTATGAAGGTGGTATTGTCCTGATTTCTAGGGGCTTTGGGATGAGTGTGGAGGCATGAGGCATGCAGTCACTGTCAGGGGAGTGAGACAGAAGCCCCAGCTCAGGGGCAGGACTTTATAGAGATGTCTTTTTAAACATTAATAAATGTTAAAATCACAGCAACATTGTTCCATGGACATTTCTCCATCACACCTCCACCACCATTTCCCTTTCCTGGAGCACATCACCATTGGCCTGTGCCAAAGCACAGACAGGAGTGAGCTCTGAGCTGGACTGGGGAAACACAGTTTCTGTCTCAGCATGAAGATTGCACTAGGACCAGTGGCGACAGGGAGACCCAGGTGGAGACGGTTGATTCATTTGGCTGGGTGGGAGGAGATAAGAGCCAGCTGAGTCAGCACCATTTCCCTTTCCTGGAGCACATCACCATTGGCCTGTGCCAAAGCACAGACAGGAGTGAGCTCTGAGCTGGACTGGGGAAACACAGTTTCTGTCTCAGCATGAAGATTGCACTAGGACCAGTGGCGACAGGGAGACCCAGGTGGAGACGGTTGATTCATTTGGCTGGGTGGGAGGAGATAAGAGCCAGCTGAGTCAGGTCAGCAGTTGAACTCTGTCTTCTTGGAGTTGAGGGAGATCCTCCTCTGTGCTTGGGAAAATCCCTTGAAATGCATTTCTGGGATGTGCTTAAACTGTTGCTGTGGTGCATGTCTGTGGTGGTTGTCATCTGTGGGCTGAAGAGAGGTAAGTGGTCTTGAATGCAGGGCAAAGAGTTTGTATCTTTTACCTCCCCAGGGTTTTGTTCTTGTTAGAAATAAGGCATGTTTAGTCCTCTGTTACAGTTGGTATTTCATCTTTGCAAGTGTACTGGAGCAATTGCAATTACCCAATTTTGTCTACAATCCAAAGGTTCTTAGTTCTGAGGATGTGAAATTGGAGTTACTCTTCTGGAATTCCCATAGAGAAATGAAGCTCATGCAAACACTGTAGGGATTACCTGTGTCTTTCCTGCTCCTTTCCCTATTCCCTCTTTGAACAGATCTGGCCATAGGGACAGTTATCAAAGGAAACTTTATCATGCTACTTTTTAACGGGGTTTTTTTGTGTGTGTGTGTGCTCACCACTAAACTGAGTAATTAGCAACAGGGAAAAAAACCCTTGTATTGACATAAATTATCATTATATTTGGAGAACTAAGCGTGTCACAAATCATTGCTTCTTTTGACTTAGAGTGTGTTGAATAGAAGATGGTTTTTACGTGCACAGGGTATGTCATAAAGCACCTTACAGAATGTGAAAGTTTAGATACAAGTTCTGACTGAAGTGTCATAGGAGAAACACAGGAAGAAATAGAAAAAGAAAAGGCAGAGTTTATTAAAAGTTGTGGGTTTGTTTTGGGGACAAAAAGCACCTCCTCTCCTGGTGTGTCTCAAAGACCCTTCAGTTGCTTAAACCTAATACTATGAGCTCTATTTGAGGAGGGCAGGACAAGTAAAAGACCAAGAAAATGAATTTTTAATGCATGGTTCCTGGAGACCTTGGGATTCTTTACACTGTAGTGAATGTCTGCTCCCTCTGCTGCCTTTTCCTAGAAAACAGGGATTTGAGCCTTTGCAGGTGAAACAGCAACAGACAAATAGAGGCCCCAAAAATAACCTCCGAAAGCAAATCTGCAACAAGATGAGTGGAGTTTATTCTCATATTTTGATTTAGTGGGCTGAGATCTCTGGTTTTCTTTGCAGAACAGACAACAGTTTGGGCTCAGCATATTTAGTTTGTGTCCTAAATGGCACAAGAACACATATGTGCTATGTAGCCATGAATATAACATCTGTTATACTCATGGGGTTACAGCAGAGTGCCAGGCTAGTGGTTGGACTTGATGGTCTTAGACGTCTCCTCCAACCTTGATGATTCTATGATTCAAATCAATCAGTTGGAGCTAATTACAGTTTGTCCACAAATTGGTTACATTGCATTCAGCTCAAAAGGATTTCTATTTACTATCTTAATGGACGGAGACTGCTTTCAGATTTTATCTCCATTCACCATAAAGCTCTCAGAAAACTGATTGCTTTCTGAATGTTGCCTTCAAAATGGAAGCAGCAAGGAGAACTGAATTGATATCTTTTCTCCACTGTGACTCCCTTGTCAGGGTGAGGGAAGGTGAAGCTGTATTATGGCTGTATTATGGCCAAGCCTGTCCCTAAGTTGCTTCCAGAGTGCTCTCAGCCAGCACAACTGTTTCTCCCCACACAGCCCAATGCCATGAGTGCAGATTGGCTCCGACTGACTGTCAGATGCTGTAACAGAAATGAGTTATGTGTGAGGGCACCCTGGAATTTGGGCTGGTTTGCTCATCAGAGGAGAAATCTTAAAAGTTGCTCGTGTTGGAAGACAAGAATGCAGACAAACAGCAGCCTCTGCTGGAGAGAAACCTCCCGTGCTTTTTGCAAACACTGTCAATATCACTGGGTTTTTTTTAAAATCACTTAATTGGTAAGAGGTTGATTTGGCAAAGACTGGAAGTGTATGGAAGCTTCAGGCTGAGTGATGAGCCAGGTGAGCTTAGGGTAATGTCTCCTGGTGCCCAGAGTAAGCAATGGAGCTAATACTGCTCTAGGATGTGGTGCATAAGTAGTTATGATCTCAGATTTTTTGGGAGAACTACTAAAATGAACAGAATTGTGCTGATGTGGTAGATCTGTAAGCTGCCCCTGCACAACCTCCCCAGTCTGGTGTCCCCATTAAAGAAGCACATAGCTACAAGTCTACCACAGGCAGCAGTGCAACTGTAGTCTCTCTTTCTGATTCCTGTCTTCCTCTCTGAGTTAGATTCAGTTGAGCCCACTGAGGAAAGACAAAGGAAAAAAAAATCAATTTTGTGGTAACTTAATCATGTCATGGAAATAATGATCACTAAGCTATTTGTGTCTTGAAGCAGCTGATGTGAGTTCTGCTCTTATCCAGCATCATATTTATCATGCTATACAGTGCATTTAGAAGTACTAAAAAGTGCTGACTGCTGAAATGAATGGAAATCCCCAATAGAGTCCATCTGACAAAAAAGGAAACAATGTATGTAAAGAGTACAGGAAATACTGGAATGGATCCTGGAGTGGGGGGAAAATTAATTCTTTTCTGAAGAGGGAAATGTTTCTGGAGAATTTCCACTGTCATCTGGCACTTTCCAGCACTAAACTGAACTAAGTTTCAGTTTTGAAAATCAAACCATCTTATGCACAATCCTCTGTGCTTTCTTACTCTCTTTCTTTTCCTTACCAGCTCTTTTGACTGAATGCCATGTACCTTAGCCTTAATGCACTAATATCTAAGCCTAGCTCTGGCTTGTACTGTAGATAAAAAGATAACATCTACTGAGCTGCTATTAAAGAAATTTTTGGTATCTGCAGCATGGCTTTTGCAGAGTCAGCACTGCCCTCATGGCCAGGTAAATGGGATATTTCTCATCAAAACTTGCCTGTTAGGATTTTGGTACATTGTGCAGCATAACAGGGAGGCAGCAAATTCCATTTGGCAGCTAATGCTGTGGCAGTCCTAAAGCACTTGGGATTCTAGCTAACTCTTCCCTGAAGGCCCCTACTCCTTCAGAATGGGGCAAGGGAAGATGAACTCCCTTTTCCTGGGCTTGTCTGGCCCAACCCAGGAAT
>NW_008659282.1:32034-35802 GCF_000695815.1 Acanthisitta chloris
TACTGCTGACCTGTTTGAAAGAGTCACTAAAGGAAACTGGGTTTAGTGATGGGTTTTTTTTCCCCTCCTTCAGACTTAGAGAACAACTGTCTGTTAGTCCCTTTGAACCAGCCTTCCCTGTAAAAGGAAACTGCTAAAAGAGGGACAACATCATCTACTTCTTGCAGCCTATCCTCACACCTGCATTTTTTTGCATCTATTGCTTGTACTAAAAGCTGTCATCTTATGGTGTGGTACCTTCAACTAGACAAGCTGCTCAAGCTGTGTCCTCAGCACTGATGCCAGAACAGAGGCTCTAAGCCTTGATATGTCCAAACTTGTGGACTACTGGCAATAGTTTGTTACAAATACTTTCTGTGGATAACTTGGTTTTCCTAGTTCTTCATAGTGGATATCCAAACCCAGATATATATATATAAATACCTTGTGTTATTTAGGGGTTCAATGCAGGAATAATAAATCATGTTCCTCTTGGCTGGCTGAGTGTAATCTGGGGATTTGGCTTCTGGTGCAGCTACTGCTGTATGGGAACTCAAGACCAAGTGTTTTTGTAATTGTAGAAGTTACTTGTTTCAGGAAATCCGTTCTGCATAAAAGACTTTAAAATTGAAAAGCAAATATCATAAGAAGTTTGAGGGGCTATTAGACATCTGTGCACATGTTGAGAACTAGCTCTTATATGAAATGTACAGGTAAGATCTTTTTCCAGACCTTAGAGGAAAAGTATAATTGTCCCATGACCATTATTAACAACAACAGCAAAATTATGCATTGAATTAAAAATAAAGATAAAAAGGAGGCAGATGAGCAGATCTGAATATTGACAAGGCAAGTACCTTGCTAGGTAATCTGGAGAAATAAAGCAATGCACTACAAAGAGACTTAGGGTATATTAACAGTCCCCCCAAGACCCTGAGCAAACCAAGTGACAAGCAGAGAATGAAGTACAGGAGCAGTGATTTCCAGAGCTGTGGTCTCCTCACCATGTCACTGCTGGATTGGTTTGCCAAACCCACTTTTTCAGAAGGGATGGGCATATTCTGGAAGCTGCTGAAGCTGCACTTAAGACATTTCAATCTTTTTGAGGGAACCAGGGGCTTGTCCTCTGTGCTGACCTGTGACCTGGCTGCCGAGGCCTTGCTGAGATCCAGTGAATAGCAGACAGGGATGAGATGGAGTAATTATGGTGGGTGAATGGGGAAAATAAAGATGGACCTCTTTCTTCCTTTTATCTCAAATAGAGGAGCTAATTTAGGGAACCTTTCTAACAAAAGCTCACAGTGACCCAAATCCTTCCCCCTTTGACTCAGTGGGGACAAAGGCAGGCTGAGAAGCAATAGGTTAGATGGACTGGTAATGAGTGCGGGTGGATCCTGGTGGTGCTGGCACGGGCTGGGAATCTCCAGTGGGGGCTCTGGGTGACCCCAGGAGCCCTGGGCTCTTGGGACCTGCCAGAGTTTCTCTGCAGCCAGAGGAAACCAATTGAAAGAGACTCTTGACCTTCTTTATTCTTCCACTACCCTTTCTTCTTGTATCCTGCCACTTCACTTAGGCTTTGTGCTGGTAGTGTTCCAGGAAATGGATGATTTTGTTTTGATTTTGAATGAGTATAGCGTGTCCCTGTGTGACTCATGAGGGTGACAAGGTTTTCTGGTAACTGCTTGTAGCTCTTTGCTGCAAGCTAATAAATACCTTGTGTTATTTAGATGCTCAAGATCTGTTTTGATTGGTGTATTTTCTTCCATTACCTTCCCTGTTCTTGTTGAGTCTCTGTCCTGCTGTAGTGCTTCATACCCATGTACCCATGTGAAAAGAGGCAGATAGGCTTTTTTCTCTGAAAAAAAGTCACCTGGAAATCGGTCCTAATTTCTGCTGTGGAAAGCACTGTCAGTGCTGTTGATTTGAGGAACTTCTTGTGCTTGTAGAGAAAAATACCCATTTAAGCATCAGAGATAGATCAGTCTATTGTCATTCCCAGCACCAAAGAACTTAGCTGTTGCCAGAGTGCTCAGAAAATGTTTATCTTGCAGCCAAACCGTGAAGAACCCTGGGCCTATCTTTGCCACCCTGTCAAGTTGAACAGCAGGAAATTGTGAGCAGAAATATATGGGAGGTTTTACATCATATTGTCTGTAAAGACTCTGCTGTCTGGTCTAATAGCTAGCATTTCAGCCCTTCTCTTGCTGTTTTCTGGAACCTGTGTGAGATTTCTAGGAACAAGATTTTACCTTCCTCTTCACAATGCGTGGCCTTTATCCAGCTGGACTATGGAGAGCTCTTGTGCAGAGCACAGTGCCCAGAGAAAGGTTGTTCTGCAGAGGTGGCTGCTTCTCAGTAGTACTGGCTCAAGGTGAAACACTCCTAGCCTCTCTTGAATTTGGGCAGTGTTTTGGGTTGATCCTGGTTGGACACCAAAACGTGCCCACCAAAAGTCACTCCAGCACTCCCCTCCTCAATTGGACAGGAGAGAGAGAATATAATGAAAAGCTCATGGGTTGAGATAAGGACAGGGAGAGATCACTCACCAGTAACTGTCATGGGCAAAACAGACTTGACCTGGGGAAATCAGTGTAATTTATTGGTGTCTGCAGGGCTGTTTCTCTCACATACTCTCACTCCTCTCTCTGATTGCTAAGGGGTTTTTCCCTTCTTTTTAAATCTGTTACCCCAGAGATGCTACCACCATTGCTGAGGGGCTCAGCCTTGGGCTGAGGTAGGTCTGTCTTGGAGCCAAGTGGCATTGGCTCCATCAGTCATGGGGGAAGCTTCTAGAAGCTCCTCCCAGAAGCCACCCCTGTAATCCCCCACCCCCCATATTCTCACTCTCTGATTGCTAAGGGGTTTTTCCCTTCTTTTTAAATCTGTTACCCCAGAGATGCTACCACCATTGCTGAGGGGCTCAGCCTTGGGCTGAGGTAGGTCTGTCTTGGAGCCAAGTGGCATTGGCTCCATCAGTCATGGGGGAAGCTTCTAGAAGCTCCTCCCAGAAGCCACCCCTGTAATCCCCCACCCCCTGCTACCAAAACCTTACCATGCAAAGGTTTTTCCCTTCTTTTTAAATCTGTTACCCCAGAGATGCTACCACCATTGCTGAGGGGCTCAGCCTTGGGCTGAGGTAGGTCTGTCTTGGAGCCAAGTGGCATTGGCTCCATCAGTCATGGGGGAAGCTTCTAGAAGCTCCTCCCAGAAGCCACCCCTGTAATCCCCCACCCCCTGCTACCAAAACCTTACCATGCAAACCCAGTGCAGGACAGGAAACAAGGCTGTAGTTTTCAGTATTCAGGTCAATTCAGGGCCATCACTTCCTCATGAGCCACTAGGAGATGCAACCCCAGTCCCTGGTCTAGAAATGGAGCATTACTGAAACAGATGGAAGGGGAGCTGAGCTTCTTCAAGCCCCCCTAATAAGCTGTCCCCAAATTCCAGGAGCTGCTAGTAATCTATTTTTCATAGATTCTTTGGTCAGAGGGGCTAGAAAACCTTTCTCTCTTTTTTTTCTCTTTTATTTTCTTTTTAATCACCTGGTGCTGAAACCATATGTCCATTCTTGCAGTTCTCTTGCTTTAATCCCCCTCAGCTTTTGCTGATAGAGAAATGGATCCTAGGGCTTGGGGACTTCTGGGGTGGTGCTTGTGCCTGTCCTCTTCACCCTCCCACGCCGTGGCTGCAGAGCAGAGGGTCTCTGTGGGTGCAGCCTCTGCTCCTCTGTGCAGCTTTGTGCGAGACAGCTGCTTTTCAGAAACTCTCAGGCTTGAAACTCCATAGAAG
>NW_008659282.1:35812-45651 GCF_000695815.1 Acanthisitta chloris
CTTGACTGTGTTGTCACAGCTGTCAGTGTAGGTCAAGGAGAGATGAAAGAAACAGGGGCAGGATGGAAAGGAACTTGCTGTGCTTCAAGCCCCCACCCTTGCTGTGCTGCCTTGGGGCAGAAATGGCATTTCTGCTTTCTTTCATAGGCAGCTCCCAAAATACTTCCATATTTAACTTATTATATATTATTCCTGTAACTTTCAGCCAGTATTTCCCAGCTGTCAGTGTAGGTCAAGGAGAGATGAAAGAAACAGGGGCAGGATGGAAAGGAACTTGCTGTGCTTCAAGCCCCCACCCTTGCTGTGCTGCCTTGGGGCAGAAATGGCATTTCTGCTTTCTTTCATAGGCAGCTCCCAAAATACTTCCATATTTAACTTATTATATATTATTCCTGTAACTTTCAGCCAGTATTTCCCAAAATGTCTGGCTAGTCTGTCTGCCTTGAATATTTTGGATGCTCAAACTGAAGTGTTTGGGATTTATTTTTATTATTACTTGGTTTGGTTTGGTTTTAGTGGGGTGTTTTTACATAATTGCTTTAAAGAACCTACTGCATGATAATCCAGCATGTTTTTAAAAGGGAAAGAAGACAAAGGGACTAGTTTTCTAGGCTACTGAAGACCACGACTGTGGCAGTGCAACAAGGCTGATTTTAAAGCCAGAGCTGACATGCTATTCCAGCACAAAAGCTGAAGGATTCTGAAGGAGGGGAGTAGCAATTTTCTCAAAATTGTGATAAGGGAGGAGATAACTCCATGTTAAAAAATAAAAGATATTGGGTTTTGCCTATCATTTTAAGAAGAAGAAAAAAAAAAGAATGTTGAATTTTCTTATTGGTGCACATAGGGCTTTTTACTATAGTGGAAAAAGAGCTGGAAGCTGAGGCAGGGGAACTGGAAATGAGGCACTATTTGCAGGCAGCAGGTGATTAAAACAAGCTGTCCCAGAGCAGAGCATCTTTTTTTTTTTCTTAAAAGCATTCAGGCCTGATCTGAAGCCCAATTGGAAAATTTGCTTAAAGCAGCCAAGCTAACATAACATGGCTCCAGTTAAAGCTGAGTGTTAAAATTCAATGCCATAGTAACTGCCCTGAATTTAATAGCCTGTGCCATGCAGCAGGTCAAACTAGATAAACAGCTGGTACTTCCTGGCTTTGAATTCCGGATTATTTGGAAATAAATGGGTTGTAAGTATCTAAACCTGGATGGATACCTAAGATCAGTACTCACTACTCTTTCTGCCTGGTCTGCCTTCTCCTGACGGGTACAACAGGAGTGACACCACCAGTCCATCTTTTTTGGGGTTATGAAGCATTTGGCTGCTCCAGCCCTGAATATCTAGGCTAAGTGCTGCACAGTAAACAATTCCTGGGGCCAAATATTGAACTGCCAGCAAACAAAAATTGACCAGTTGCATGTTAACTGAGCAACAGCAGCCTGAAAAGATGCCTGGGGCTCGATGGCAACTACTCTGCAATCATGCAGTGGGCAACGCTTGCAAAACTAATAACTGGTGGAGAGCCAATAGGACTGGTTGTCCTGGAGGTGAACAGCATTGCAGGCAGCAGATGATACTGGAAAGAGCAGAGCACTCTGCTGAAAAGGTGTTTAGAGTAATTAATGAGGCCATCACCTAAATGATACTCATAAACAGGAGGTCAATCACAGAATGAATTCCCTCCCCTCCACCAAGGAGTGTCTTCCTACACAAGTATACAGGACACAAGAGTGCTAATTATGTAAGCAACTTGAAGGTACATGAAACTATTTGTACCTGGGATATTTTTATTTTCAGGGAGAAGTCAGCTGGTGTGGAGAGAAAGAGATAGGTATGGAGACTTCCAGGAATTACAAGTAATTTTGCAATGAGTGGCTTGTATAAACAGCTCCTGATCCCAACAGATTCCAAGAAAATACAATTCTTTTAGAAACAGCTAAATTTGTATTGTCACTTAGGGCTATAGAAAGGCTGGACAAAGCTCAAAAGTGTGGTGTCCCAAGACCCACAGAACAGGGAAGCTTTAATTGATATTTCAAAGGGCTGCTGTGATTTTGATGCTCCTCTGTTGACTAATTTGGAAGTTGCAACCAAAGGATTTCTTCTTGCTGGCATGAACCAGGGGCATTGTTGATGCCACGTGGCAGTGATCTCTTCTCTGCAAGGTTAGGAAGGAGAGCCTTGGCTTGCAGCAGTGGATTTAGGTACTGCTGATGCCTAGTGCACAGGACATGACTTCCTGCCTTTAGCATGGAGACAACTGCTCTTTCCCATCTGGGGTTGCTGCTGAAAGGATAAAGACAGGTGACTTCTAGTGGCTCTAGGAGGCCTGTACACATGGGTGACTAGGTGGAAAGAGCTAGGTGCTGCTGCTCTTCCTGGTGCTTTGGTTTCAGTCAACATTAGGCACTGCTGGAGGAGAGGTTTATCTGTTTCCCTTGTTCCAAGGGCTTCTTATACCCATGCATGGCCAGAGCTACTCACAGCTCCCCAAGGTGGCTTGCTGCTGCCTGTGTCATCTTGCAGGGTGCTGCAGAAGTTAGATGGTGCCATGCCCAATGTGTCCCTTCCCATCCACCAAAACATTTGGGTTAGGCAGGCCAGGAGCTTGTGTAACAGCCTGGTGTGAACTGTGCCCTTCAGAGAACACACTCGCTGGATGTTTTAAAGAAAGCCTTGCACCTCATGGCTGACCCAAGAAGTGACACATAGGGAATCTTACCCAAGGGGATTCAGGGTTCCCTTTTCCCCATCCCAGGAAAGTGGTTAAACCATTTGGCTATGGCTGGGGACATGATTGGATGTGACTGGCTACATGTCTGGGACACATCTTCATAGCTCACTCTCTTTTGAGGCCGTGAACTAGAGAGGTGAGGTGAAGTAAATGGAAGTTTTCAGTGACTAGAAGAGCAGTAGATGGTAACTCTTTCATGCAGGTGTTTGTACAAATAGAATAAAAAAAATCTGCCTTGTGTTTAGCAGAGAATGTTAAATTTTGCTATTAATCACCTGTATGTAGAGCCCTGTGTTGAAACAGAGGCACTGGAGCTGGCAGATACAAGCCCTCAAATATTTCAATACAGAATGATGAGCTAATGCTTTCTAACTCACTAATACACTTCGTGCATTTTCAAGAAGGAATTTCCAGGTAATGGTAAATGACAGCCCTTTCTTTTCTATAAAAAGAAACAATTCAATTAATTTTAAATTAGCATGAAATAGAAATGTAAACTTAGATTATGGAAGAAGTAATAAAGATGGGATGAGGCTTAAACCACCAAAAGCTTTTCATCCCGGAGAATAACCCAAATGTCTGATAACTGATGACCAGTGTATTCTCACAAAGCAGAAGTACCAAAAGCTATAACCCAAGCAGTTTAGACAGCTGAATAGAGCTTGGGGTGCAATTTCTGCAGCATTGCTTGTATGAACCAGCTATGCATTAATAACAGCTCCTCCCAATAACAGCTTCTATAACTAAAATTATCTTTCCTGAAGGTAATATCCCAAAACTAAGTGAGCATAGGCGCATGTGAAAACTGCCCAGTGACTGTGTGGTGCATTTTTACCAAACAAATAAAGCAAATCTCAAAGGCTCACTGTAAATGCCAATGTTATATGTTTTATTTTTAATCAAGTAATTCTTTTAAACCTCACAATATCCATGACTGACAGGAAAAAAAAAAGACATTAGGCATGAAATGAGAATATAAAATACATGATATGTAGAAAGGCAATCAGTGCTTTAGTCCTTCAAGACAGTAAACAGGTGAAATGACCTTCAAAACTTCCAACTCAGGATCTTTTTCTTCAAACATAAAATTCAAGTGATTTTTCCTTTATTTCACCTTGTAAACAACATACAAGTCAAAATGGACAATGAGGTAATCTATACTACAGAAGATAATTTAAAAGCACTAGATAAGACACAGTATTAAAGACATATAGAAATCAGTGTTCACTTTGGTCTCTAGTATGGTTATTGTTATTATTACCACAAGCAACACATACTAGTTTAAGCCAGTCTGGTGATGTTTGTCAGACAGTTGTTGCTTAACTTAGTAATCCAAGAGGTAGTCAAAACCATTATCCTTTGTAAAAAGATGGTTGCTCATACATTTGGTTCAACGACAATGGTAGCAAATACCTTGGTACTTTTCAACATTCTCAGAAAAACGCAGCCACAGCTGCTAAGATACAGCTCCAGTTTCTATAAAAAAGGAAGCATGTGTTCATAGATCAACCTCTTGTTATCAGTCAACAGTTTTAACAGGGGTAACACAACCACTGGATTTTAAAGAACAGGCTGTTGATATACTAAGCAAAATAAGACCGATGCATTTAACAAGGCTCCGCTTGTCGCGAAAACAATACTCAAATCTCGTTAAGACTTCTAGAAAATTAAAATCAGTGCATCTGCACATGTACATATCTTCCCAATTACTTTTATATCTAGCACAGGGGAATACATATATATTTTTTATGATAAACATTTTCTTACAGATAAATTAATTAAATTAAATTTAAGACTCGATGAGATTTCCCATGTTCTTTTATAATTCTTCTTACAAAGAATGTTACAAGATCTATAAACACTTTTTTTTTTATGGGACTCTATTCACAAAACCAAGTATGACCAAGCAGGAACTCCAGGATAACACTGGTGCAGAGTAAAATGGCTGGAAAAGGTGCCCTGCAAAGGGAAGAAGTAGGATCCAAATGTGGTGTTTGGCACTCCCTGAAAGTTGGCTAAAAGCAAAATATTGAAAATGGCATAATAATACCAGATTTGCCAACTGCAGGAAAAAGTTATTTGGCTCTTCCTCCAAATACAAGTCTTCCTCATGGCCTAACTTTTGTAGCACGTAATTAAATACTGTGACCTCTCCTCGGGGAAGAGCAAAAAATACCTCACAATGTCCCTTACGATTAAATCAAATTGAGTATTTTGGGGTGGAGGAATGGGAGAGAGAGATACTCTTGCTCCAGGTTTAACCTTATCTCCACTATTGTTTGGAGAAAAATACATCTCTCAGGGCAGATATTTGAACTATTTCTACTCAAGCAAGTTGCATTGTGCAGCGTTCTGGCAAGGACAGGCTGGTGAATAGGGGGAAATTTAGCCTGAGTGAACGCTGCCGAATATTAATTTTGTCCTTAGACATGAAGGAAGAATCCCAAACTCAATCTGTGCCTCCTCCTTTAAAAGGTCATTTGCTTATTTGGAGCAGCCTATTGAAGGGGTATAACTAGACTTTTTTCCTACTGCAGCCCAGTGCTAAGTAGTTCCCTGCTGCAGCTTGTGCTGCTACATGTTTAACTTAGGCATGAACATTTCTGTCTCTCTGGAGCTGTATTTATTTTTGTGAACAGTGCCCATAATCCTTTAGACAGAAAAACAAAACCTTGCAAAGAAATGTTTGGAAATGTCTCACAATTTCAAATGGATGCTTCATCTTAAACCAGTATTTGCCATAATGTCTGCAGTGGTGAGCTCACAGTTACATATTTAGAGCAGATAAAAAGTATGTACCATAGATCAACAGCCACCTTTAAGGCTAGAGCAGCACAAAGGTGTGTTTATGCAGTAAATATGAGGTAGCCTTTTGCTGTAAACAGAATAATAATTTTATTGTCACCTATGTAAACAAAGAGGGCTTGATGCTTTTGTGTTTTCATTCTTCTCCCTCCACCCCCCATCCCCGTCCCTCCTCCCCTAGAAAAGCTAAGCACCTGGAACTCCGACTGGAAGTCAGTGGGAGCCGTGGTTGCCCAGCAGCTCTGAAAACTCAGACCCTGTGAATGTAAAGACACAAATGCTCACATAAGCAACCAGTACAGAATGCCACTTTATCATGTCACAGGAACTTAATAATACAAAATGCTGAGATCTGATTATCAGAAACGTAGGTCTATGTCAACTCAGAGGTAGTTACTAATATCAGTACATAATACTTATATAGAGATAAAAAGGTCTAAGACTATTTGGTTTGTTCTGAGTAAGCAGGTCTGTAGACTATTCTGTAAAGAAAAAACATTACATGGTATATTCCCTGAGCAAAGTTCTTTGTCCTGAGTTTGTTATGTAACAGTGATAACATTCTAATATATAAAAATAAAACCTTAAGCTTTCAACAATAAGATAGGGTTTGGTATGTGCTCTTAGCAGTTCAGTCTGACTTTGGTGCACACAGTGATTTCAAACAGCACCAATAAAAATCTGCATGTTGAAAATACTTCCTTATCTCAGCTCTGAACTTCTTACATACAAACAGGGAATGAACCAGTTTTCAAATCCACAATCGCCTATTTCTATAAGGAACTTTGGTTTAAATTTTCAAAGTGACCTAAGTTTTGCATCTTTGCTGTTTAACCTGGTTTTCACACCGACTAGAAGGTTAAGCAATGCCACTTTGATTTGTCTACATAATTTAAATAAGTTTACTATCCTTACGTAAGGCAAGGAAGTTCTTCTCTATAGATACATCACATTCAATATCGTCAAAGGTAAGCTTTGCATTAGCATACTGAGAACTTCAGTATAAACCTCGAGATTCTCGCAAAACACTGGCAAGGAATTCACACAAAATAATTCTCTTGAAATTGTGCCCTTCGCTGAGGCGTTTGATTACTACCTGTTTACTGAAGCAGCAGCAGCAACAGTAAAAGTCTCATCTGGCAGGACAAGTGGGAAGGGGAAGGCCACGTAATGAGCCAGCTGGATACCTGTTGTAACTATCGGCTGCAAAAGAGTTACCACGGGTAGGACTTTGGCTCCCTGTAGCCTTTCATGCAGGCTGTTTCTTTAGTTTGATTATCCGAGCTTAAACCTACCCGACACTTTCAAGCTTTAACAGCCTGTGTTTATTGCCAATGTTAAGGATTATACAGGTTTCTCTAATTAACTTACATCCACAATGGGATTTGTCAGAGTACGTTATCTTACGTATGACTTGGTAATTCAGAAGTTACAAATGGAAAGCGACTTGAAGTTTTGATAGGCTCCAACTCTATTAACCCCGAGCAAGGCCTGCAGCCCAGGGAGTCTCACTCTCAGGCCACCAATCTTTCTCCTCTTTAACGCAGAAGTGTGTGGTCCTAGTGCACGCTGGGCCAAGGCTGGTCAGCAACAGCCTCCAGTTCACAAAAAGCAGATGATGCCCAGGGCTTCTGGCAAATCTGCAGGTCCCTTCACTCAGGCTGGTCTGCACACACGCTGTATCATCAGTCAGGGAGGCTGAGCAACCCCAAGGACCCATCAACCTCTATTCTTAAACTATTTAGCCCAGGATCTCATTAGCTTTGCATTTTGTTCTCTTTAAAACCCAAACAGACAGCAACAACAAAAAACCCTAGGGAGTTCTCTCCATGGCATTTCAACAGAAAACAAGGGGGAAGACCCTTCAAATTGAGGGGCACTACTTGGGACCAAGAGAAATTGCTGCTGCTGCTGCTACTACTGCCACCAAGGTCCCCTAAATGTTCACAGAATAGAATGGGTTAAACAGGATGGTATCCTCATTCCGTCGTCAAGGGTCTGTTGGGTAACAACTTATACATTCTCCCCTACACAACAGACATCTAAATTACAAATACAACCATATTAATTTAACAAAATGTTTTGAGAAACCAGCACAGAAACTACACATTCATTGTCTTTTCTGGAGCTTTAAACTCCTCACCAACAAAGGGTGGTGGCAATGAGAGCTGTGCTGAGTCATGACACTGCTCAGCACCAGCATGGGGAGGGGAGGGGTTTTGATACTTTGTGGAGATGGAAAAAGAAAGTAACTCTAATTGATGGTATGGGGGGATGTCTTAGTATCTTTAGTACCATATGGCAGCTTTAAAATATGAAAGTATCCTTTGGTTCACAAGAGAAGTAACAGTTTTGATCTCAGTTCTGTGTGTGGTTTATCAGGTTTGGTTTGCTTCTAAGTGAGTTTTGTTCGGTTTTTTGAACATGTTTGGAAACAGGTTCTAGGAATGAGTTCAGGAACATTTGTGGATACTGTGCCTATTGCTTCACAGTAATGTCTTGTGGGAGCTGGAGAGTGGTCAGATGGAAAAATATATATTTATAGATATGTACGTACACACACACACACGCACACACTCACACACACATACAGAAGGTAAAAAGTAATGCACCCTGCTCAAATGTATTTTGCTTGGAGTGATTTGTCTATTAAAGAAAAAAAATATTCACAGTTCCTCAACAGTAGTTAAAATTCCAGGTCAGCTACTGATAATGAAATTATTTCCCCTGTACTTGCATGAGGTAGACATCCCAAGAGGATAAAGAAAATGGAACATTATGACAAATGCATTAAGTTTTTTTCCTTTTCTGAACAGAAGGCCCCTTTCTGTTCGGTTCTTCAGGCGACACAGACAACTTACTCGACGAAGCTTCCTGTGGTGACCTGCCCGAGCGCTCCGAGATCTCCGACCTGCCTTCCTGAGAGTACAATGGAGACGAGTAGCCGTGCGTTCCTCCCCCTTCTCTCAGGAAAGCAGAAGTGGAAGGCTGCGGCTCAGCTTCGTGTCTTCCCTGAGAACTGGTGGGCTGCTGCGAGACAGTTTTATGGGGGCAGTTAGCCACCATGTGCATGATGCTCTGACAGTAATGGCACTTCTTTGGCTGCGGAGGTAGACTACATTCTTTAGCGTGGTGGTCGAGCCCACCACAGTTGTAGCATCTAAAAAACCAAAGAGAGACAGATAATTAGTTGTGAATTGCAGCATTAAATGGGAAGGTAAGCTATGCCAGGTGAGCTATGTCAGGTGAGCTTAGTGTGATGTGCATAAGGTTTGGTGGCGAAACACAGATGCCCCACTGCTGCGGGCAGAGGTAGAATCATAGAATCAACCAGGTTGGAAGAGACCTCAAAGATCATCAACTCCAACCCTACTGTGGTTACCAGACCATGGCACTAAGTGCCACATCCAGTCTCAGCTTGAAAACCTCCAGGGATGGTGAATCCACCACCTCCCTGGGTAGCACATTCCAATGCCTGAGCACTCTATCTGAAAAAATATCTTCCTAATATCCAACTTAAACCTCCCCTGGCAGACCTTGGCTTGAGTCTGTGCCCTCTTGTCCTGCTGCTGGTTGCCTGGGAGAAGAGACCAACCCCCACCTGACTCCAACCTCCTGTCAGGGAGTTGTAGAGGATGATAAGGTCTCCCCTGAGCCTCCTCTTCTCCAGGCTAAATAATCCCAACTTATCCCCTCAGCCTCTCCTTATAGCACTCGTGCTCCAGTCCCTTCACCAGCCTCGTTGCTCTTCTCTGGACCTGCTCCAGCACCTCAATATCCTTCCTGAACTGAGGGGCCCAGAACTGAGCACAGTACTCAAGGTGTGGCCTCACCAGCACCGAGTCCAGGGGCAGAATGACCTCCCTGGTCCTGTTGACCACTCTGTTCCCAATCCAGCCCAGAATGCCATTTGCCTTCTTGCCCACCTGAGCACACTGCTGGCTCACGTTCACCTTCCTATCTCTCCAAACTCCCAGGTCCCTTTCTCCCTGGCTGCTCTCCAACCACTCTATCCCCAGCCTGGAGCGCTGACATTGCCTTTTGCCTCTCTCGCTCACGTCGGGGAGAAAACCTCGCAGTGCTGGGCGCTCCCGTCGGGGCTCATCCTGCCCGTGCCCACTAGAGGGCACCAGATCTCCAGCCACAGCCTCCTGCCGTCTGTGCCCACGTCGAGACTCGTGGTCAATCCCACCCGGGCGAGCATCACCACGAGGATGCAGAGAAACGCGCTCAGTACGATGCTCCGTCTCAGCTGTAACTCCTCCCGATGCCACGACCGCGTCCCTCTTCTGTTTGGGTTTC
>NW_008659282.1:45692-48128 GCF_000695815.1 Acanthisitta chloris
GCCCTGCCCCGACGCTTCGTCCCCTCGACGGTTTCCATTCCAAAGAAAAGAAATACAGCCCTGGCAAGAGCAGTAAAACGAGGTTGGTTTGTTGTCTCTCCAAACTCCCAAGCCGCTGGCACACGGCTGTGCCCCGGGGGGTGTGGGAAGCCTTGGCTGAAACCCATCAAGATTCATCTATTTTAGCCAGGGAAGCGCTGAAGAAATCTCCAGCAAGTCTTTACCGAACCCTCTGGCTTTGTAACACGAATGCCAGTTATTGGATTACATTATTCTAAGACACAATATAAAGAAATAATGACATGCCTTTGGCGTGGTGACAGTATGTGCACCACTGAGCTTTTTCTTTTGGCCATTTTTTTATATACTTTCTGTTTCTTTGTTTTAGAAAACCTGCGCTGAATGCACAGGCATTTGATTTATTAGAATCTAACAGGCTGCTTGGAAAGAACTAAACCAATCAGTCTTATTTTTTGCTTTCAAACCATCAACTAATTTAGAAAAACGACTGCACGAATGCTTAGGCCTGTGGAGTCAACTTAAGGATTTAAAAAAGAGGCTGTAGCTATAACTAACAATAAGCACAAAATAATGCAACATGTTCTGACTTCAGCCCACCTAAAAATATTTTAAATTTTCAGATTCCTGGAAAGTAACACAGCCCTATTTCATCTAGTATTTAGTGGTCACTACTAATTTTTCCAAACTCACTAAGTTTAGTCCATGCAGAGCTGTATGTACAGCCACAGTATCACCTACTGAATTTACCTTCCAAAGAAATGCTGTTGATAAAACCTGCCTAATCTTAAAAAACATTGCAAAATGGCTGTTAACACTGGCAAATCCACTCCCAAGAAACAGTCCCTCAGCACCTCCATGTTCTTCTCTCTTCTTCACTAGTAGCAAGATGCTAACTGTATCTTTATTTCCACAGACAAATGGAAAACCAGCACAAGCTGCTCATGGCATGCTGTCATGTCTTACAAGACCAACCTATAATTTAAAGAAGTCAAATGATGAACAGAACTTCATTATCCTTTCAGGAATTATTGTAATTTCATTGTCCTATCTTCCCTAAAAATGAGTAAGAAACCAGAAACCAAACCCAGAACAGTGAACTCTGCACTTCTACGACAACTGCAATAGGTTATTTTAGGGGAACTGGTTTCATTTTTATGTCACTGCACTGAAGTTTGATGTGATTTTTCAGGGAATGTGAAGACTATGCTTACATTAGTCTGTCTGCATATACTACAGACTCATCCATGAAGAGACATAATATAAAGGTCCCTTTGAATCACAAAGAAAATAACATGTACAACCCCCATTACCACTTAGTATTGATTTCACTAGCGTGGGAAGGGAAATGACATACTAAATATGATGCAAAATACAAGCATCCATATCTAAGACCAAAACATCAAGCTTTTTATTCCTATAGTTAAAAAAGTAATTTGCAAGTTATTAAACAATATCCATCTGACTACTTTTCCCCAAATCATTGCAGGTATTGTCAAATTAGTGACCCCCCATTCAACAGCAGCATTCAGACTTTTTAACTGGCATTCAGCTGTTTCCACCACAAGCTTTCTAAACACCTTCTGGATAAAATAATAAGGAAAGAAAACTTGCACTTAGAGAAACAAAAGACCAGCATCAACAAAAAAACCCTTATGTGTTTTACTTTCTCCCCTTCCAATAAATACATCTAAGAAATCAGAAATGTGGTATTGATTGTAACTTAGGTTATGTTATGCTAAAAAGAATCATGTTTATTATTATCTTTGTCATTGGTTTCCAGCAGTGTACTTGTTCCTGGGATTAGTATAATACAGTACAATATGGGAGTGTGCAGCCATTCTGGAAATTGTGTATATTACCCTAATTCAGAATGCAGAATTTTACAGCTGCAAATGCATTTGCACTTTCTTGTTTCCCTTAATATCACATGTATTAGCTCCAAATGCATTTGCACCTTCTTGTTTCCCTTAATATCACATGTATTTAGAATAGCTAAAAAAATAAAAAGTTTGAAACTAGGTTCAAGGGACTCAGTAGCAGGGTAGGCAGCAGCCATGGACAAATCAATTTCATCAGTCACTATGGTATGCACTGTGTTATCCAATTCAGTGAACCATTTCACCTCACCAATTGACCAAGAACCTGCTGTCAGGGCCCCTCTGCTTCCACTCAAGAGGCCTCCAGCATCTTTTGCATACATTTATCAATACATCCTATTCACAAAATATTGTTATTCCCTGCACTTACTCCAATTGCCACTAAAATGTCACCATCAAACCTTTATCAGAAGCAGCCGTGATTAAACTAGGATTTGGCTTTTGGGGAATGTTTTTTGTCACTAACCAACTCAAACATCTGGCTGAAGTGTTACATCATACATGTGCCAGCCAGGGTGTGCCTGGACTTGAACAGGAG
>NW_008659282.1:48315-126406 GCF_000695815.1 Acanthisitta chloris
TGAACTCAAACATCTGGCTGAAGTGTCACATCATACATGTGCCAGCCAGGGTGTGCCTGGACTTGAACAGGAGGGTGATATTTATTCAGTTCTTTCAGCTGTTTATTCATTCCTTGCCAGTCACTCTTACCAGGAGAGCAGATCACACCTTGCTGGGAAAAGCTTTCCCTTTCTAGGGATCTACACCAAAATGGAAGTGATCAGGCACCTCAGAGCTCACAAATGATACCACCTGGCATCATCCACACATATTAAAGGATGGTATTAACCCTTTTGTCCCAAACACTTCAACTCTTTGCTCCTCTCTGCTGTATGTACTTAGGTTGCAACATAACAAAACCTGATAGCATGTGACATGCCCATATTCACCTCTATACATAAATACACAGACCAACATACAAGCTGACTCCTGCTAAATAAATATAGAGACCAACATACAAGCTGACTCCTGCTAAGAAAACTGGTGGTATCTCATTTGACAGTGTTCTCAGAAACTCTAGATTACTACAACCATAGCAAGTATTTCTTCTCTTCAGAAGCACTATGGAAATAATGTATGTTAGCTTAAATACAACATAAAAGTTTATATGTAAATTACATCATGAGATGAATAAAACACAAAAGGCCCTTATAACTGCAATTATAATAGAAGCAACCCTTACAAAGAAGCAAAAGCAAGAAGGATTTGTTAAAATAGGACTGTCTTTCTCACAGTAGGCTCCCATGATTTACTAGGTAGCTTCAGGCTCAAAAAAATAAAGAGATGGCAATTATCCTAACAGGGAATCCTTTCTTCACTACAGCACTGACAGGAAGGTGAATCAGAGTGATTTTTTTAATATAAAAAAAGATTAACATTTTAATAAAGGAACACCTTGAGGAACTTGTCTAGCATTGCATTTCAATACTCACAAGAAAATAGTAACATGAATACCTACTAATGAAGAAAGAAGAGAGCGTATAGCAAGCTTAAAAAACACTCCTAAATTCTCCTTCACTATGGATTTGTGATTGCACAGAACTATACATCTTAAAGGAAAGCGAAGCAAGAAGTGTACAGATTCCAACATAAGCTTTGCTGCATTAATTGCAATAGACTGAGGACTGAAATTCATTAGAAGTACTCAATTTCAGCCAAATGCAAAGCAGAATACTCTCTAGTTTTCAGCTTTTTCCTTGTCTCAGCAGTCGGCTCCTATTTAGAAAGCACATCCTAGTCCTAGCCTTTTTAAAACAATGCCCATAGCTCACAAATACATTCCCCACAGCAAGAGCTGAGCTGAGCTGAGCAGTAGGTAGGGCAAACACAACCACTTGCTTCTTCGTGCTGTTTTATAATGTAATTTAGATGATAATCAAATACATATGACAAGTAGAGAATAATGTGTGGCTCCACACTATTATCTTTTGAGAGAAAAATCATTAAAATTCCCCTGATGACTGACGGGGGGGGGGGGGAAGTGGAGAATGAGGGGTTAACATCTAACAGGGATAGCAAATGGAGGAAAGGGGATACAGTCAGAGGAAGACTAAAATAATTCACCAGGATATACCCCACACCAATTCCTCTTTTGTTTTTCCTTTTTGAATGCTATCAGACAAGAACAAAATGCTTCTTGGCTAACAATACTCCCATCTAGCAATGTTAATACCTTGAAAAACAGCAGGGCACTCTAACAGCATGTGCACGTGAGATGCTGTTACAACACACTGAACACCAACTATGCAGTTAAAGCATAAAGGAAATGTTTAAAATTGTACCTAAATGTGATGTCTTTTTTAGCCATTACTTTCACAACATACCTAAAGAAAGGCAGATAGAACATGCAGCAGATCACTTCAGCTACTCAATTTTGCTGTAAAGGGAGGTTAAACTATCCATGATCTAACAGAAATACGGCTCTTACACCAAACTAAGATGTTTCACCTTTCCAGGGCTTCAATGACTCTCAAAAATCAGGCCATGGGGCAGTGCAGGAGGATGCTTCTTACTACTGAATGTCAACACTTAGAATAGCTCAGGGTGGACTGTGCTTGCTCAGGCACCACCTGGGACAAGTGAGAAAGACCTCCAACACCGCAGCAGGACTGAAAGGGTCTTTTGGACTGTTGAGGATCTGATAATTTCAATTTGTCTTTTGAGACAACTTGAAAGGCCAAGTTGGACAGGGCTCTGAGTAACCTGGTTTGGTGGAAGGTGTCCCTGCCCATGGCAAGGGGTTGGAACTAGATGTTCTTTAAGGTCCCATCTAAGCCAAACCATTCCGTGATAAATACAAGTATGTTTTACTGGATCACTTAAATATTCCAGCAACCATATCCTGAATATCAAATCTGTCACAGTGGCACCTGAAGACTGACAGGATCACAGGTGATTGCTGCTAAACAGGCACCTCTTTACTGTGTTATAAAGACAGTAAGCACTTAATATAGTATGATATGAAAATCCTCCTTGCTGAGAAGCCTAAGCTTAAAAGTGGAAAAAAAAACCCCAAACAGTTTGAGTATTTTTAAAAACAGGCCATTACCCTAATGCTTTAAAACAGTGCACACAAACATCATCTCTTTAGAGCAAGAAATGCTGAAACCAAGTATGAAGCTGCAGTCACTGCAACTTAAAAAGAGGCAACAATTGCCCCTGGAAAATAAAAAAGTTTGGTCAGCTGCCAGGGCAATAAGCTGCAGGAGCACATGGCAGGGGAGGAACAGGGGGAGATGCTGTGACCCTCACAAGGGGCACTGCTGGCACTTCACTCCTTTATCTGCTACTTTACTGGGGGATTCCCTTGCAGGCATTGTTTTGGGAGATTCACCACCTCCCTGCTTTAAGCAGCATTAAATCCCAGGAAACATAAAGCCAGCCTGTGTGTTTTTGAAAATCCTGGGGCACAGAAAGGAGCCCCAGTGTTGTGCACTACTGTCCTGTCCTCCCTTGCTGCCAAGCTGTGCCCCAGAGCTGGACCACTCTCTGCACCCCCCAGGGAATTAACATGCAGGGATAGGGCCCAGATTTTTTTGTTTTTAAAGGAGGGAAACCGCTGGTGAGTTAACAAGACACACAAAAGACCTGCTGAATGCACACACTCTGCTCGTGCCCTCCAAGAGGAATTGATGGAATGTTTCTGCTCACACGCACGTTGCTGGGGTTTATGCCATTCTGTTTATCAACCTTTAATTCTTAAGCTGTAGCAGAATGCAAAAGGTAACTGAAAACTTTCTAATATGTTACTCATATTCAAAATGGTGAATACTGAACGCTACTGGAAAAAAATTATTTAAGGCCAAGTGAAATTATCTTGTTAAATAAATTAGATGACAGAGTATTTACCATCTTCATCAGAGCATTTATGGTGTGTCCAGCAAGCAGGCTCACACTAAAAAACTTCCCTAGCACCCTCATTTGCCAATCCATGGGGGGGAAAAAAAAAAATTAACATCAGTTTAACTTTAAAATTTTAATTATTTTTATCCAATAATATTGTCCAATGTTGTATTATAAATTCAGAGAATGACACATGGGTGCCACACTTGGATTTGTGCTGGTCCTGTGAGTCTTTGCTAGCCCGAAACCCTTGTTCATGCAAAACACTGTGTAGAGGCAACATGCTGGGAAAGTTAATTGCAGGCTGGTGCTCTTCAGTAAAATTCAGATGGAAAATTTCATGTGCTTTGCTAGCTTTTTCAAGATATGTAACAGAAAGATTTTTTTTTTTAAAAAAAAAGATGATCCCTTAAAGAAATAAACATTAAATAAATAGAAAAAAACTGCTCACCTAGCTGTCCTCCAAATCCTACAACTCACAGCAATGTACCAGAGGTCCAAGACTTCAATTTGATGAGAAAAACAAGGTCCCTCCATTTTTTTCAGCTTGCCTTCTTTCATCTTACAGATAGCCCCAGCACGCTGCTGACACAAACCCACTGTCTGCAAGGCTTCCAATAACACAGCGTGGAATATTGATGATGTTTACTCTTGTTACAGATAAATAAATAAAAATGCTCCCTTGTAAACTCATCAGATCGACTAGTTTTCTGTGGTTAGTTCTAAATCAATCTATTTTCCCCAGTGTATGGCAGAAGTAATATCAATAGGTTATGGTCTTTTGTTGCTTGGGTTTCCCCTCCCCCCCCAACAAAGAAGCTGACAAACAACGTGGGGCACTCGCCTGATAAATCAGGCCTGTCAGGATACAATTTAGCTTAAGTTCGCGAGGAAATGAAATTGTTTAAAATCTGCTAATACGATTTTACTGGAAAGTGGGTTGGTTTTTGTTGGCTTTTTTTTTAAGAACCAAGAACAACAATGAAACAGGCAGTTCAAAACACACAAAACAGAGTCTTTTTTTCTCCACAAAAATGGAAAGCGCTACACAGACAGCAGCTCTTAAAAAAATAACTTCCACAATGTCGTTTCCATTCTTTCTTCCCTGCCATGAAACCTTATCTCTGTTATCCACTCAGCCCTCTTTACAGGCATGGAGGAAAATTATTTTGCACATAATCACAAAAAAATCCATAGGAAATGCATCCTCACGGAGGAATGCTTTGGGTGCAGCATTTTCATTTATTACAACAAAAGGGTTTTCTTTATATTGAGGGCTAAAAACTCCTGAAATAACAATTTACAAAGTGAGGGTTTTTTTTTTTTTCCTAAATAACATGAAAGATGGTTTTGCTCCAATAATATCAATAGAGCGTGGAAAGAATGTGTGTATTTTAATGGCTTTCACCCATCCAGATAAAGCAGATACAAAATCAGCAATGGTTCAAGGAAGTTATGCTTTAAACACTCATATATCACACATTTCAAACATGAAATGTTACACCACAACTTCAAATAAGTCTACTACTGTTAATCTTTTCGCACTACGAAACCACACACACAAATATTCTCAACCACAAACTTCCCTTGCAAGCTTTAATTTCTGTGGGAATAATAAAAGAAAACAAGTTTTTAAATGATAACAGCTTCTGTATGCAATGGTTTTTAAAAAGCAAGCGTGTTCCATAGCTCATGTTGGTGTAAAAACTGCCATCCAGGTCTGCTCTGGGTGCTGCTGCAGTTGGACCCCCATCTGGCAGGCTCTGCTGGGGTGCCCAGAGCTAAGCAGAGCTTGGCTGAAAGCACTGCTCAGTGCCCCTGTTTACAGAAGCACAGTTCAGTAACACTAGAAGCCTTCACAGAGGTGGCTTGAGCCTCCTGGCCATGTGGATAAGGATACATGCTGCATAAAACCGGCTCAACTCTTTCTGGGTCAGTGAGGTGCTGTTCATGAGCTAAGAGGCATGCCTGACCTTATCTGCCTCTCAGCAGAGCTGGTTCCAGGGTTTCTGCATCCACTGATCAGTTAATCCACAGATGAGATAAAAGGGCAGTAGGTAACTGGAAATTAGTTGTTAAAAATTGCCATTTCCCTTTTGTTCCTTATCACTAAGGTTAGCAGCAAATACAAGGAACACCAACTCCCCCCAACAGCAGGAAACAGCACATGGCATCCTGGCAGTAGGCTGGAGCACTGAAGCAAGTGGTGGTAGAGAAAGAGGAGGAGGAGGAAGGCTGCTCTGGAATTCATAACCTGTTCTTCTTCCTCAAATACCAGTTTAGAGTCATATGACCACATAAATCAGCACCATGCACAAAGTTTCAGAAATATCTGGTGACAGGAATATGGACTGACGTAGATCCTAGCCCTGAAATGGATTCTCATTTTACATTCACTGAATTAGATGACTTGCATGCACATAGGCTTCACAAGTGCTAAGGACTGCAGGATTTGACCAGCAGCTCACGTTTTCATTTCCCTCTCCAGAAATAAAGGGATGGTTACTGTTGGACACCCCGTCTATGAGAAGGCCATGCCAGCTATCTCTACTGGGGTTCCTTCCAGAGCTCATACCATTGATAAAGTCATGTCACATGAATTACACATGGAGAGCTTCCTGTCCCAACTGTGCAACAAAAGGACACCAAACCCGGTGGTTGGTTTTCCTTGAAATAGCACCTATAATACCTGCAAGAACCATTAAATGACTCAGATGCTCTATGGCCACATTTTGCTGGTAAGGGAAATCTGCATCACTCTGATGCACTGAGAAAGCAAACAAGCACTTCCTGATTCACTTTTCTGAAATTCCATCTTAAGATGTCTAAAATGGCTTCATATATTGACATTACTACTAAATGGCTGTGCTGAGCATTTTTTGTAACACGTTTTAAAGAGGCTTTCCACATCTTAAAGAAAAAAAAATTAGTTGGAAACTTTTCACATCAAAATGCAGAAGCAACACTAAAGTGTGAAAAGAGGATTTCAGCTGCAACAGGATTAAGCCTCCTATGTTAAAGCTTTTAATTCCCACCTGAGGCAGGTATTTCTGTTGTCCCACACTGCCTGATCCTTGAGAATTAAAAGAGAAATAATTCCATTTTCTACTATTCTGCCCTATCTCGCCACCAGATTAATATTTCTTGTTAATTCTCTCTCTAATTGTGGACATAAAAATGAAAAGCATACTTGTGCATATAAAACATCTCAAACATTCTTAATTCAAAATTTGGTGTTTCTTTTTCCTTAGTTTGACCTCAGGATGGCAAATCTCACGCACAGCTTTAACACTAATTTCTCTGAATTCTGTTAGTTCTGTGTACAGTTAAAAATAATGGAACATAACTGAAATAATTTCTCTCTATGCAGGAAACTAGATCACTTTATCCTTTTTGGTCGGGATTATGTAGATTAAGTGATATCACTCCAGTAAAATATAACAATGAGGGTAATAAAAGTTTTTTGAAGTATTGCATGTTCCCAGAAACAGCATCTTAATGGTTTTAGTTCCAATCTCAGTCACGTGTGTCAATCCAGAGCAATTTTGATGACTCCACTGAGCTTATTTTCTGTTATCTTTAAGAGTGTAACAGAGAAAATAATTTCCCACTGTGTATGAATACTGAAAAGCCACACTGCAGTAGCCATGGCTGGTTGCAGAGGTCAGGCTGATGCAAGCTGTGAGACAAGGCAGGCTGAAGCTCCTCAGTCCCACCTGTAAATTGGTGTTTGCTGGTTGATATAACACTTGAAAGCAGAACACAGCATAAATCACAAAGTTTAAAAAAGAAAACCAGAGAACTATGGCCAGGGTAGAGGAATGATGTGTCTTCTGCCCATTTATATAGCTCAGCCTTGCAGCATAAGAAAGAATGAAAGAATGATTTCAATATTAAGAATGTTTATAGGCCAAGGATCCATTTTTCTGCCAGGACTGATGAACTCTGCATTAGGAGATTTAGATAAAACAGGAACTCTATCTTTAAGTAAAATGTTTGAAAGCAAAGAACAATTCCGATAAGGGCACTCCAGTTGTGATCAGTGGCAAGGAAACAGCAGACTACAAGATGGACATCAAGTGCAGCATCCAAAGGAAGACATGATGGATATACACATGGATATATACATGGATATACAAGCACAGCACAACCAGCTTTTGGCAGTTTTGATCAGAAATTCATACCCAAGCTACAACTTCAATTATAGAAGCCCTGATTTTACAATTCTGAAAGCAGTCACAAACCAGAGGAGTGATCAATCATAGAAACATAAAATTTTAGGGGTTGGAATGGACCTTGTAGATCATTTAGTCCCAACCCCTGACATAGGCAGGGACACCTCCCCACCAGAGCAGGTAAATTTCCCCTCCTTCAATTTGAATCCATTACCCCTTGTCCTGTCACTGCAGCTCCTAACAAAGAGTCCTCTCCAGCTCCCCTGTAGCCCCTTCCAGTACTGGAAGGTGCTATGAAGTGACCACACAACCTTCTCTTCTCCAGGCTGAACAGCCCCAACTCCCTCAGCATGTCTTCATAGGGCAGATGCTCCAGTCCTCTTATCAACTTTGTGGCCTCCTCTGGCCAGCTTCATGTCAGTGTCTTAACAATTCATCTATGCACTGAACCAAACAACCTTCCAGTAAATCCAGTAGCACTCACTGTGCAAGGCAGGAAATGTACATTAAGACTGGAAGTGCATGGAGGCAGAAAGGGCAATGTATTTTAATTCAAGGCCAGAAGTTGCTACTGATAAATCAGACTGCTGGCTGGGGGGGAAGAAGGCATGTATGTCCCTGCAGTCACATAGTGAAGTGTGCACAGACCAGCAAAGTACTGAATTTCTGTAAGGGGAATGGTTAAAAGTTGTTCCGTTTTGGAGGGCAAATTCCAACTTCCAGTAAAATAAAGAATGACTCAGCTATGCTGGGAGCCTGTCTGCTCTCCTCAGATGCCAGGCCCTGGAAGCATGTTAGAAGACCTGGAAAAGTGACTGAGACATACTGCAGTGGCTAGGAATGGAACATATAACAAGTCAAATCCATAGGATTGCATTAACCCTGACTGAAACTCAGTTTCTTCCTGCTTTAGTGATTATAGGCCATACTGCTATGACATTATGGAGACAACTCTTATTATTCATTGAGCAGTTAATTTTTCTAGTGACAGATCTTATGCAGAATAAATTGAGAGTATCCTTCTCCCACAAGACCTCAAAATATCACAGTTAAACCAGCTGGGACAGTGGCTTTGAACTCACAGCTAGACAAAGGCTAGAGCAGAGCCCCTACAATCCAGTCAGTGTCCTCCATCAGCATGAACCCTTCCTCACAGCTACTCCTGAGGGGTGGCACATGTACCACAACCCTCAATCTGTGGCAATAACAGATTGCATTGGGTGTCAGTGGTAGATATCTGTATTATTACACCATTGTGAAAACAAAACCACCAGTCTTAGGAGCTGCTTTGTAGCTGAACTTTTCACCCTGTGCTGCCCAGAGCCTCCACCACTGCCTGTCCTCTTTGGGTACAGTCTCCCCCATTTCTTGTGGTGCTGCTTCCATTGCTGGGTGTAATCCTCCTGCAAGTGGTCACTGACCCATGTTCCCCAGAGAGTGAAGATGAGAAACCCTGGTGTTTTACCTATAATCTACTAATCCTTCTTCAAAAGGCTGAACAACGACCATCTCAAGATCACAACAACCTCCTGATGGAGGTAAGACTTGGATCCAAACTGTCTTTCACATGGAATATGTGGTGAATTTAGGGACCTTTCGAGTAGGTTGAAAGTGTGCGCACTGGCTTGGGCCATACAGGTGAAGGGAAGAACTCAGGAGCCAACCTGGTAATTCTGAGGGGCTCAACTGTAAATTAGAAAATCCCAGCTGACACAAGACACAGAAAGCAGACAAAATTTGGGGGTTGTGGCCCTTGGCAGCATCTAAACATCAAATCTAGGAACTAAATGCCTTCTGAGAGGTTGGAAATAGTCATGCCTGAAAAGTTTTAGCCAGACCTTGAAAAGTCTGACACTTCCTACAGTGTTCCTGGATATTTCCAGAAACAAACCAATGGTTTATTAAACTAGCCTCACTCTTGAAAACCTGAAAGGACCACGTTTTTCTCCTAAATCTTTAGATCTGGAGAGAATTTGGATTCTTCTAAACCTTTGGCCCTTCTCCTTACAAACCTTCTGATTCTAAATATCCAAAATACCTGGAAATACACAATTTCACGTAATCACAGAGGGGAAGGAGACTCCACCCAGGACAAACTTCCCTCATGAGAAGTCTCACCCTTCCCAGGCTCAGAAGCCAGTGATAGAGAGCATGGCATTTACCTTCTTTCTCCATCATAGACAGCCTGTGTGACACTGTTAGGTATAACCAAAAGCTTACAGGTATTTAAATGCCTAACTCCCACTGACTTCAGAGGCAAGCAAGATCCACACAGCTTTGAAGATCTAAGGCTGTGCCTCTTGGGATTTTATCTGGTAAACCGAGGAAAGGAAAAACAGTTATGGTACAACAGGGTACAATCATATGGTGATCAGGCCACGAGTTAATTGTCATTCACTGAACTAGAGCAGGAATCAGACACATTCTGGGCAATGCATACAATATCCAATTTTGAAACTGCTCTCTTTGTTATAGCTATTTCACTGCTGTCCAACTACTGGCATGAAAAGTCATACACGTGAAAATTTCGATTACACCTACAATCCAAAGATCACACAGAAAATGAGGGCTATCATGAGCTTTGTTGGACTTGGCACAAATGCCAAAAAAAAGCCTCCACGTGTCTTTTTCATTCCCTGTTAGCAGGAAGCACAAAAATGAGAATCAGATGAAGAAAGCATACCTTTTCTACATGGTGCAAAAATCTGAACTGGAATGTCCTCAACAAACTACTGTCCTTAGCCTTCATTCCAGTTTCCTGCAGAGCTTTGCACAGCCAGTGCCACCACTGCTTGCTGTCTTGGCAGCATCAGAGACAGCTCCTGGGATGCCCTTCTGTTTTCACACTCTACTGTGAAACAAGCCAGCAACAGTGTGCTGTGCCAGGCAGAATGAAAGAAGCTGTCAGGGATCCTGCTCAAATGCTGCAACCCATCCAGAACCATAAGCATTGACCAGGACTCCTGCTCAACTACTCTGCATTTCATTCATAGCCTTTCCTCTGTCATGTAAAAGTAAACTGAAGATAATTACCCAGTAAACAGCCCTGTTTCCAAGAATACCTCCAAGGTCATGTGATCTGCTTTCAAAAACTCCTAAGGATGATCTGTGCAATGATCCATGCAGTAACTAAAATGCTAGCCAATTCTCAAAGGAAACATTTTCAGTTAATTCATTTACTTCTTTTTTTCCCCCAATTTGTAGCATTTGTTTAGCTTGGTTCACATCACACCTCCAGTTTTGAGGCAAAATCATAAACCATTGCATTGGCATAACTGTGGGTGTGATAAACACTGTCAGGAGGTGGGAGGGAGTAGTTTAAGCAGTGAAATTCCCATTGTCCTCAAAAGCTCTTGCCAAAGAAACTACAATGTGGAACCACACACTGTGTCTGGGATTTACTCCTGGTCACAGCACACACATGGCTTTCACTAAAATCTATACTGAATTTCCACCTGGGTTCATGCATTTGTCAGTCATAAGGTTCCATTTGCCTGATCTGCATCAGGTGAAAGGTGGATGAAAGAATCACACACTGGAAGAGCAGGCACAAGATGCTGATGTTGAGCTTAGTTTTGTGTGGCTACGGCTGAATTCTCTTTCAATTAGAGACAATGAACTGGAAGAGAACTTAACTGACATAAAGCAGCTGAGCTGTGTGTCAGTAAATATAGCACACAGAGATGCACAGTTTCCTTCTCTAAGGAAATGTACTTTTACACCATTCTTTTCCACATTCCCTATAAATCAATCATCCCTATTTCAGGTTAACTAATGCTTTTTTGTGAACTCTCCTTCCACTCATAGCATAGCTGGGGCATTTCCCACTTTATGGTCATGCAAGTTGCAGCTGGACATGTGCTCATACTTGCAGCTGGACAATTTCCCTTCTATCTCCTTCACAGGTTATTCTTTTTTCATTTTCCTACTACTGCAATGCTTGGTGTGGAAGATTTGCACCTGTCAGGACTCAGCAAGAATAGCTCTCAGATTATTTTCTTTCTGAGGCTATTGTTAAGGTAGGACTAGAGTCAAAAGCTGCTGTTCACAGACAGAGAACAGACTGGTAGCTGAAGAGGGAGAAGAGAAGCGACTGTCAGTGGTTTGTCACCAATTAGCCAGGAGATGATTTCTCAGCTCCATTTATTTTGCCTGTAGTCACCTCAAATGCAGTGGGTAGGAAGCCTTTGAGAGGAGCTCAGCAACTCTGACATGCCTGTCAAATGACATCTTACAATAATCATGGCTATGATTACAGGAGCGCTGCATACAGTCAGAAACTGAAGTGTCATGTTTAAGGATATTCCTGTCTTTGTAAGAGAGATGAAAGGGCAGCACAGATGGGCCATGAGGGTGGGTCAGAGAGCTAGACAACAGGGTGAGGAGAGGAATAAACAAGCACAGGGTCATCCACACCAACCTTCATATTACTGGCACATAACAGAGGCCATCAACAGTGACACTGGCTCACCTGCCAGAAAAGCCTGGAAGGCACAAAGCAACTGCAGGACTGTTCAACACTGGTGAGGCTGATGCCAACCTTTTTGCAGCACACTTGAGAGGAATTGTGTCCCATTGCAGCAGTGCTGCACAGCTCACCAAGGAGGAAGCTCATCATGGCATGATGCTTGCTAAAGACCTTCCTGCGTCAGACTACTGATGGCACTAGGCTAACTGTTAGTCAACAATATTTGCTGGTTTTATGGTATGCAATTTTAATTGTTTAACTTTAGGGGGAGTATGAAGTTCTGCTCCATAACTGAACTCACGAGTTATGGTTGACTCCAGCCAAGACAGCTAGGCTAGGTTTCTTGTAGGATTTGTCATCCAGGGCAACACTCACCCTGCCCTGCAGAATGCCTTGAACACCTCTGCAGCAACAATACATGTATTCTCTCTGTAAACTACCTTAGATCCTTACCACACATTTAACTGCTCAAATGCTTGTCATAAAACAGCTTCACAATTGAAGTATCAATGTTGATACTCATTCAATAACAACTGAACTCTATTCAGGAATGGGACACCCTAGAGTACACTTGGGTTCCCTTGAAACATCTCAAAGCCAAGACAAAGAACACAATTTCCGCAAAATGCTGTGATAATTCCAATGCTTTATTACACTCACTGGCATAGAAAATAACAGGCCAACACACCTGTTGATGTAACACTGACTCTCTAAGGTTTTTTAAAGATCATTATGTGCCATGGTTAACTATGCTACCTATCTAAGTATTTTGGTGGCTTTGAAAGCAGAATGCTTTACAACAGAATACATTTACATGTATCAATATTCCTTTTAGCTTAAAAGTGTATTGGAGTTTTCAGGTTACCATACCAGAAATGCTCGTGGCAACATTTCTCAGGCCTCTAATAACTTCCTCTGTTAGCTGAATCCAGCTGTCAGTATTACCATCTCCTTAAATTATTCTGAGTGGACAATATTTGACAGTAATTCTAATTTGTTGGCAGGTGGGTTTATATTTTTTTAATGGTTTAGCAAAAAAAAAAAATCTGCACTTTGCAAATAGTATTTACAAATTATCTAAATGCTACTATCTGTATCTTTCAAAGGGCATCAGTACCAAATGTGCTTACCACACATGTTAGGAGACCCTTACCGTGTGTGGTTAGAGTGGTGCTCCCTTCGCTCTGTCTCCAAAGTTAAAGCATCTGAAGTGTAAATTGTGTGTGACACAGCCAAGGAAACCCACTTTACTTTAACCTTGTTAATGGCGAGCCAGATGGAACCGCTGAGGCCACCCATTGTTCAGGTTTGCATTTTTGTGTAATGCCATGGTGTAGGTCCATAGGGCCTCATGAATTCCCCTCTTCTGAATATATACTGTGCTGTTAAAGGCACTGAAAGGGATCAAGCTCTGCTCTGAGAGCAGCTGGCTTTGTATTTTTTTAATGGTTGTTAGCAGCAGGAGCAGGTCCATTCTACTCCCCCATTCTCCCCCTGCCCTTCTTAAAATCCTGATCTGTCGGTTCTTGGGGGAAACCAAACGCTAACTCTGTCCTATGTAGCACATCATACGTTACCTCAGGTTCATTGCCCCAAATATTCATCAAAAGTCTCATATTCTCCCTCCTTTGCAGCCTTGGACCTTGCTCCAGCAGTTCTCAATCATACAGATAATCATCACTGCCTTCATCAACAGTCAGGTCGCAATTTCTTTCCTACCAAACCCAAGCCTGTGCCTGCATAATTCTTGTTAATGATCATCACCTTCTGAAAATTTGGTCAGATTTCCCCATCTTGACCTCTTTTGTGCCTTTAAGATGAGAACGGAAGCATGAGGAGTTTGAGTAAAGATCGCCCAAGCAGATGACTCAGCCTGAGAAAAAAGGGGAAACTTGCAGATTGTTGCACATCAAGACCCATCGGTACAGCACTTGTGATGTAGAAGGTAACACCTCCCAATGTGTGTGCCATGATGCAGCATCATCAAGCGTTTGCTGATGAAAAGCTGCAATAAATGATGTAAGAGAGGGAGTGAAAAACCCACAAGACTCTTGTCTGGCTGCCTAGCAAGTTTCCAGTTGTGGTGCAAGATAACCTAATTTTGGTAGAGGGGAGTCCTGTTCTCCCTGTCCACTCCAACTGTGGTGTGTGCTGCTCTGAACAGGATGAAAAAAGCACAAAGCCATGCCTCCAGCCCTTCTTTCCCAGTGGGTCTGCCATCAGAAAAGCAAAATGGACCTCAGAAAAAGGAGGCTACAGTCAGAAATTACTGAATTGCACCACTGAGCACCAAACAATGTGTCTGCCTTTTTGCAAGAGGACTTCAACATACTGACTCCTGAAGACAGTGCAGTTAGCAGAACCTGTGAATGATATCAGAGGGATGCTGCAATTATCTGTCCTTAGATAAACTACACGGAAGCTTTTGCAGCACTGAGGCTGATCAGGCTATTAAAAGAGCTGAGAAACCATAATCAATAGAGCAATTTCCCTGATCTGTTCAAAGTGACTTGTTTTTTGCACTGGCAGAGTAAGGAAGAGAAAGAAAGGAAATCCCACTACCAGATCCCCAGGTCAGTGCCTCATCTGGTGTAGGAGAAATCTATTATATCCCTGCCATTCCCAGCTGGTCTGTGTGCCCTTAGGAAGAGGAGACAGGAGGCACCTGAAGCACAGCAGCACTGAGTCTGCTCTAGCATGAACTGGAGCAAGGAATCAAGGACCTGATAGTATATCTTCTTTCCCCAAACTGTTCCAGATGCTGTCAGGAAGAGCAGCTTCCACCTTCCTCAAAAGCAGACAAATGCCAGCCAGCCAAACTCCTTCCTGGGGTTCCTACAACCTGACATAATAGCTTTGGAGCAACCATGGCTGTCTGCCAAAGGGGAAGACCAATGAACTGGGGAACCACAGGAGACACAGCAGCAGGAAAGGCAGGACATGATAACCTCTGCTTTCCCCAACAAATGTCAGTTTAAATTCTGTCCCTCACCCCTTTATCTTTTACATAAATAGTAGGGTAAAACTTAGGGAAGTTATTTTTTAACTTGAAGATTAATAGGGTTGTCCTTAAAGGCTGCCTAGATGGCATGAGGTGGCTCAGTGGGATACACCGCACAAGGTACAACCTTTTTATATTCAGTGTGTTGTTAGAACCATTTCTAATGCCAATCATAAATTACAGGGGTACATGGGAGGCTCAAACCCAAGTGAAGCACTTGGGCTCACTCAACTGTTTTTTACCCATTTCAGAGCTCACACAGCAAAACTCCTTTTAACTGATAATTTTCCCTTGCACACTGCAACAGATCATCTTTAAGGGCTTCTTAACAAAATACAAACACTAGATAAGGTAAAATCATAAAAATAAAGCACAACTTGCAACTGATAAACCAATATTGCACTTCACCCACTTATTCTAATTTTCTCATGTCTTCTCTATTAGCAGGATGCAAGGCTCTCATACACATTTTGACACTGGACTGGATGGATTTCTGTTGCCTGTAGATTTTAAGTCCTTTTTTTCATGAGTACTCTTTAGTCCTGAGTCCATATCCCAAAGCTAAAGCTGTTAATAACCCTGGGCTGATGTGATGCTCAGTACTTTAGCACCCTAGGATGGAGATTATATGCCCCCCTTGATTTCAGCATGTTAAGCTTCCTTGAAGCTTTGTTTCTTTCAGAGGCAGCTGCCTGCATTTCCATACCTTACCCTGCCCCTTGCCACCAGAGAGTTTAAACCACATGTGTATCAGTTAGAAAAAAGAGCTGCAAAATTATTTTTGCTATGAAGTCTAGTAGAATTAATCAGTTCAGCTGGTAACTCTCCTCTGATGATGACAAGATAACCATAGAAAGGGAAGTCATCAATAAATTAGGGCTTTAGTCGACAGTATCACACCCTTTGCACAAAAGGATCTCTGAATAACATTAATATCACTGTAGAGCTTTACCATAATTTCTTTTTACATTAACTGGTTGGTTGTTTGGGTTTTTTTTAAGACACCTGTTTTAATTTTCTTGGTAACTCAGAGTGATTAAAAGATTTGCAATAAAATTAGTTTGCTATCTCAACATTAGCATTTTATAACATACTTTTATACTTGATCAGTATTTATTAAGGCTTTGAAAACTCACTGATTCCTATCAAAGGCTAGGAAAATATGCATATCTGGAAATATCAAGGAATATATATTTTCCTTTCTTGGAAGCCTGGAAAACACAACATTGAGTGGATTGTATGCTGAGTTAGGTGTACTTTTCAGCATTACAGTACTACTAACTTTAAGTGCTGATTTTATATAATCCTTCCCCTTTGTAGGAAAATTTCCTTTGAGGAACTGTCCTTTAGAAACCTGAAACATCAACTTCTTGTGTATTACATACAAACACTCTATAATTGATGCATGTGGTAAGATCAAGTGGAAAGCATATGGTCTCTGCTACTGTATGTGAAATTTAAGTTATTTTTTTCCCCCGTCACAAAAAAAAGGGCAGGGTATAATTTTAGTACATTTAAGCTCCAAAGTAAAACTCTGAAATTATAACACACACAAGATAATATGATAGATGTGAAAGAGCAAAACACTACAACAGAAAGTGCTAGTTCTCATATGTATCTCCAATTGTCCCCACATCAGAAAAAAAAATTAAATGGATTGCTTAAACAGGAAAGGGAGAGCTGTGATGGCACCACACTGACTCCTCCAAGCTTACTGCTTGCATTTTGCAAGTTGAGAGGAGCAGCTGCCAAAAGGCAAGAAGGGAACAGAAATAACCACTGCCTATATGCTGTTTTGCCATACTAAACCACTAAATTAGAATTAACAATGATTTAAACCTGATCACTGCAGCTTTTAAAGGTTCAGCCCCACAGGGATGTCAGGCACAGAGCTGAGGAATGCTGCTTACCTTCCCAGTCAGTTGCCAACTTCCTGGCACTTTATAGTTTCATAGACAAATTATTGGTGTGGTGGCACCAAAGCATGTAAAATAGGTAGGATTTGCTTTTCGCATCCTGTTTTCTTTCTCTGGCCAGAAAAACCACAAACTGCAGCTCTGCTAAAAGCACAGACCATCACTCTTGGAGGCAACTCTGTGCAGTGGGATCTAGGACTTCAGACCTGCCTGGCAGCCTGACAGAGGAAGCTCAAATAGAAAAGACCTCGCCTGGGACACTCCCCAAACCCTCTGCGAGGTCTTGCTGATGCCTAATTACACCTCTGGCCTTTTGGAGGCCAAACCCAACTCCCTGCTGGGTTTTGTGTTCCTGACACTTTCCTCCCCTGAACCCTGCTGGCTCTTAAATCACCACCTGCCACCAGCGAGGGCAGACCTCGCATCCCTCCTACTCCAGGGGCCCAAAAGCTGCTGCCACATCGTAGGGAATGTCTCTGCCACACCAAGCAGAGAGCACATGTTTCATGCCGAGCTGCCCATAGGGTTTACAGATAAATCCATCTAATGTGGAGCTGTTACCAAGCTCATCCCCCACTCCATCACCTCTTTATCCTTGGTACCTTGCTCCTTGGTACCTTGTTTTTTTTGGTAGGGTTAGGTTTTTTTTCTCAGCTACGCTCCCTGAACTGGCTCTCTGAGGAATTAGATCAGCACCAGCAACCCCATGGGGAGAAGACCACAAGGCTGGCTGGGGGTGCAGCTGGTTGGCCCCTGGTAATTTGAAACTGCCCCTGGCAGAGAGCTGGCTTCAGAGTCAGGGGCAGCATCCAGTTCTTTGAAACTCACAGTTCCCCTACAGGAAAAAATAATAAATAAGGATTCAATCTGTTAATGCTGCCCAGAACCTGGGAGATTCCCATTTCTTCAGCTTATACAGCGCACTGCAGAAAAATCAACAGCAGCTACAAAAACTCAAATGAGTTATACTTGAAGTTTGTGCAGCATTGCTTTCTGAAATTAAAACTATTTTCAACTTAATGATGCTCCTCTAACAGCTTGAGAGGCATCGTTTGTCAGTCACAAAAAGATAAAGGAAGAAAAATGTAAAAAAATAAAAAAGGAAAAAAATCTGTTGGATAGTGAAGCACGGGTCCCTGAGTCTTCAGCTGAAGAATCACTTTGGTGCAATTTTTGGGGAGAGTTTTGGCAAGCCTAGACCAGACATAGTTAAACACTAGCTATGTCCCTCCAAGGAACATCAGTATTTGACAAGGAGAGTCCCAAGACCCAGATATGTATTAATGGACACAGGCATGAGATACAGAACTAGTTGCTGGAAGTTGACACTCTAGATATTACATATGTATTATTTACAAGCATATACACAAAGGAAAAAAAAAAATCTCCATATGTTAAATGCCTACATTGACAACAACCTAGATGCAGTCATTTACTGGGCATTTAAGAACACTTATTGATGCAAGAAAGTTTAAGTTAACCCCCAAATCTGAAGGCTTGAATCCTCCCTGAGAAAGGGTACGGTCTGGGATTGGGCCAAGGCCATCTCTGTACCTTTCCCATTTTTATCTTGCTTCCGGAGAGGTTCTTTTCCCATGTAGAAAGAGACTGCAGCATATGCAGAATTAACTTTCTGGTATGTTCTTGCCAAACAGGTTTCTAGGGCTGTGTCTGTTACAGCATCCACAGGAGAATTCTCCTGGCCACATTGCTGGACCATCTCAGCAGCCTCAGCCTGTGGGTGTGTTTGGCAGTGTCATGAGTGCTGCCTGTCTGAAAACCAAGAGGGGAATTTTACAAACATCTGTCTTTTCACAGAGAGTGCTGTGCAACTCATCCTCTCCCAGGAGGGGCCAGCCTGGGCCTCCAGCACACCTCCAGGGAGCCTGGCCCTCGCTGCCAAGCCATTGCCCCACCAGATTTCAGTGCAGCCACAGCTGTGGCACACATCTGTATTTGCACTGGCTTTCACAGACAATGCACACTCCATGCACAGAGTCCCTGGGGCCCCTGGCAGCTACAACAGGGTGAGCACCCAGCCTGCCCTTGCAAAGAGCTGTACCCCAGCCCAGCAGAGCCCTGGCCAGCCATGCACCCTGGACCACGAGAGCAAAGCAAAAACACAACCTGTGCTGTTCTCTGTCTCTTGATCAGCTTGTGGCTGACCCATGTTTAGTACTTCACTTCCTCTGAATTGTGTGAAATATGCACTTTAAAGAAGCTTCTCTAACTATTACTCATCTTTTCTAGTGGGGAGAATAGGGGCAAAAGGAAAGGAAGCACTACAGCCTGTCTGATTTGGTGCAGAGGTATGCTGAAGACTTGTCTACAGGCACTGGAAGTCATCAGTCCACAGAAAGCATCAGGTCAGGAGCAGCTCTGCCTCCATCTGCCTTGAAGAAGTGAACAGTCCCACCCACCACTTCTCTTTATTCAGTTAGCCCCAGTCCCACAAACTGCCTAGTTCATATATCCATTGTACCACATTTTCCTTCCCTTCTCCAGTTCTTCACACCTCCACCTTAACTTCACCCTGATTCTGCTCCCAATTGTAACATTTAGCTTTTACATGCTGATAGGAATAAACCATTTCAGAGGTCACAGCTGGCTACTTCAAGGAAATAAGGTTTTTTAAACTGACAAATTCAAACTATCATTTCATAAAGCAGTGCCTTTTTTTTTAAATGGGTTCATTTTAAATAATCATTAAGAAATATACATAAACCTTCTCTGTGGAATCTTTTATTTTTCCTATAACTAGATGAGAATCTGCTTTAAGACAACAATTCCAAGTTAAATGAAAAGGGATTTATATGCCACACGCAAACTGCAGTCCCCTACAATGTAACAAAATATGCAAGCTTAAGCAAATTTACCACCTGCTAACACAGAAAGGGAACGTGGTGGTATCCTGTTCACAACACAGCATCTCGTTAGAGCAGCCAGATGTTTGCACTACAGTGATTAGTGTGCAGTGTCATGATTAATTTCCAGTACTGATACCACCTTCATACACTTTTTCACTTACACTCTCAACCACCATCTGTAATTCACAAATTTTCTGCAGGTTTGTGAAAACTCTCAACTGACCTGCTTAAACAGCAAGACTGGAGATGATAAAAGGGCATGGCATGACATCATGACTTCTGTTGTCACCTGGCCTAATGGGAGCAAGATAACACAGCTGCATTGGTGTAGCTTCATTTTGCCTAATACCTCATACTGCAAAACAGGAATCATGTAAAACAACACATTAGTCTACCAGCACAGAGAACCAGGAGAAAGGAGCAGATGCTGTGGCCACACTGACTACTGTCAGCTGGTTAGAGGAAGACAGAGGATCCTACTAATGTAATAGATGCAGCACCCTTGAGAAGCAGCCACTCATGCAGCATCTGAGCTACCAGTGACTGCAGCAAACTAAAGTGGGTTACAGAGCCAGGATTCTCCACATTCCACAGTGTCACTTCATTACATGACTACCTGTACCAAGCTCACCTGGCTGAAGTTGGGAATAGAAAAGGAATATCACTGTCATTATGAGAAAGAAGCAGGAATCAGTTCCTGTCAGTTTTACCTTGCAGCTATAAAAAATGTTTGATGGTTTGTTTTTCTGTAATCAATATAGTCACCAGCATGTACTGAACTGATCTCTAACTAAATCATCTTCCTTTTGATACCCACTTTCTTCAGTGCAGCTGAGACAACCTTCCTTAAATCTATTGCATATACATTTCTGCATGTACTATATATGTGTATACAACACATATACAAAAGATTTAATAATTTTTTCTCTTGACAATTAAAGTAGATCTTCTATTAAATGTACCTTAACATTACACTGGTGTAAAGACCTATTATTCTGCCAAATTGGAAAGCTTTCAGATTTGACCCATTTGTATTTCATGCAAGAGGTAAGCAAGCAATGTGGGTCAATATGAAAAATTATATATCACAGCTTAGATATATTACAATATACTCCTAAACCTTGTATGCATAGCTATCACCTGAGGTATCTCATAGGCATTCATGTTCACCTGGCAGTTGGAAACAACTACAACCACTACTTCCAGAGAAAACCAACATGCTGCTTTGCTGGCTGCTCATTCAAATTAGCAGCTAGAAACAGATGAGAACACAAACCCCAATAGTCCCTTAAACATATAAGGCCACCAATAATCCAGATTTCTGAAACCCTCTGTACTCAAGTGCATTTCTACAAGACGTATTTTCTGATGAGTTCTTATTTTGAAAAGGAGGGGGGCAGTGCAGGCTAAAGCCTAGAAAGCAAAGCAGAAGAAATAATCTCTTTATGGCAGTTCGTGGTAAGGAAGTGACTCAGCTGAGGCAAATTACAGAGCCCATTTGGAGACACTGATTCCAGGAGCACTGGGGGCTGCAGTCAGGAATCTGGTGCAGCTGCACTGCCAGAAATTTCAACCTTCACAAACACATAAGCCTGAAAATATTATTAGCAATAATTCTAATCAGTTTTGCCTAGCTCTGCAGCAATTTTTTTTGTTGTGAAATAAACATGTGAGGGAACTGAGAATATATTCTCTAGCTATTTCTCACAAAGACCAAGCAAAAACAAAGCAGGGTTTCATCATAAGGAATCAAATGTAATTCCTAAGTCATACAAAAATTGTATTAGAACTTCGTTGAGTTTTGAATTGCCCCTTCTGCAAACTCAGTATGCTGTCTGCTCTGCCCTGCAAGCTACTGCACACAAAACTTGGAGGCAGTTCTTAGTACATTTAGAACTAATGCAACAATAACTAGGGGATGAAAAACCTCTAGCACCCTGCTCTCCACTGGAGTGGTTTTCGACCTGTAGAGCTCAGGTATCTACAGACTACTTTGAAAGGGATGGCAAAAGATACTAAGAAAAGGAGCCTCGTGGACAGGATACTTGAATCCTCAAACATCATGAAACAAGAAAATACACATGTCCAGCAAAACCCAGGGGAGCAGGTCTTCCAGATTAAAAAAAAAAAGTTACAAAATGCTCTCTAATAATTCAAATAGCCAAGAATCACAATTACTACGGTGATTAAAACCAGCAATGATTTTAAGTATTATATGAACTAAGAAGGATTGCATTGAAGAGTTTATTATCTAAACATTACAGAACAGAGGGAAGGTATAGAAATGGCTTGGGTAAACAAGAAAGTTATCTTAAGTCATATCAGGCACACTATCTTTGCAGTTGCTTAACATTTTTCGTTATTAATTAACATGTCCTCTGCTCCTTCCCAAGGATTCACATGTTCTCACAGGAGGCTAACCAAAACCATTCTGTAAAAAGAATTAGCTCTCCATCCAGCCATTATTTAACCACAGAGAGTGCTGACAAGCAAGAATCACAAAATGGCTGAGGAGCAGCTACCCCATTTTATCCCAAGAATTCAAACAGGGAACGGATCTCTGAGATACAATCGCCTTCAGGGTTGGTTCTGCCCATTGAAATGCTCCATATTTCCCTGTCCCTGTGGTACCTGGGGATGCCAGGCCAGAGGGAGTGGTGGCAGTACCAGTGTGGATGCAGCACACACCCAGTCACAGCTGGCCATGGCCATCCTTGCAGCTGGCACAGCTTTTCCAGCCAACTCAGTGAAATGGCAGGAAGGAAACAAAGCAGTGGCTGGGTCTGTGAGAACAGCCCATGGGCTGCTGTCGTCCACAGCAGCTCCTCCTGCTTTCCATTCTTTTCCTTCCAGGAAAGAGGAAGAAATGATGGTGATAATTTTGCTAAATTTTCCCTCAGGTGCAAGTCATGGCTGAAAGCTGCAAAAAGATTTTAGAGGAATAGCTTGGAAAATTATAATCCTGCAAAGGGGTTTAAATCTCATATCCTTCACTGTCTCAAGAACAATAATAATGTGTAGAGGTTAGACTGACTGACTGCTCGTGTTTGGCTGTATTATAGTCCTCTCACTGAATTAGCAGCCAGACCTATAGCAGAAGTACCATAGTCCTTGTGCTGTTAGTCAGAGTTTGTGTGCAGAGACACCTATAACTTTTGTTTTCTTTCCTGCTAAGTGGGTTTTGCATGCTGAAACACTATTCAGGCTTTTGCCTACGATACTGAAACCACTTTCAATTGCACTTTAAACAAGTTAGACAAAAATGCAATTGCTTACACGAATTCTTGAACTTGCATAACTGTTCAGATGTGGGAAGGTGTCGTTTTCTAGACAGTATCATCTTTGAAATCAATGTACAGATGAAAGATGAAGTTGTCACTCCTTTAAAAACACACATTAATGAATTTTGAACTATGACAAGAACAAACAGACAATGCTGTCTTTTCTTGTAAGTCAATTTATAATCTGTGAAAGAACATTCCTTGCTCACAAACTTGTATTGGAAAGGAATTCACATTTGAAAAGCTGCAACAAAAGATGCTTACAAATGTTTTTAAGCCTCAGAGGCAGGAAATTTTAATGTGGGAATAATTTTTCCCATGTACTGAGAACACCTGTATTCTCCAGTGAGAGCAAAGTGTCTTCAGCAGACCACAAGCAAGATTCACAACACTTAATATTGCTGTTTGTAAGGAATACAGCTAATTAAGTGCATATAGACTGTATGATCGGATCCTCAATTATTGTCCTAAAAAACGCTGCACAAAAGCATTTAGTACACAAAACACATTTATACCGAAGAGGCATTATGTTCCTCCAATAAAAAATTCTGCAGTGTTAATGTTCTCAAATAATATAAATTGCTTGCGTCAACAAACACAGTACAATTAGCTTGTTACCCTTAAACTGAGTTTAAAATAAGCAAATTGTTTGATGACTTTGATGTTTTCCACCCAAAATGTGCTGGCTAATTTTTCCATTCCAGTTCCCATTCCAATCTTTTAACTGCCTTAATCTCCTGCCCTCAGATGTTGACCTCCTAAGAACAGAGGTCATAGGTTAGCACAGACAGACCTCAAAAGATCTGGACTATCAATTCATGCCTGAAAGATTTCTCTTCCACAAAAGAACCACTAAAAAAGCAAATTCCAAAATCCAGCTCCACAGGCTGCATAAAATGTAAACTTGTTGATAAGTTGCATTCATAAATATTCTAAAAAGATTGGATCCAAACAGGATTAATTAATTTCTGGAGGATACAAAAATCAACCAATGGCATCGACATGGAATAATGACTGAACTTCAAAGATAAAAAAGGAAAGCTCTAGACGGGAGAATTAAGAGTCAACATCTTAAACCACAGATATGTATGTTCTAAATGCTTTTAATCTCTACAATTTTAAAGTACCATTTTTCCACATCAGGCATTTTTAAACACACTTGGTTTTCTTGTAAGGGTGAAAGGATGAGATTAGCTAACTCAGAAAATGTAGCAGCACCAGTTTATACAAATTTTACTGATTATTAGTGAGACCACTACCTCATTTTCTTGCAATAATCAGCCATACAACAGATTCCTTGCTGCTTGTTTGGTCAATGAGCATACAGCTCTCATTAAAAAAAATGCCAGATGTTTCTTTTCTATGTATAACAGAAATGTATAGATTCTAAAAGAGAAAGGTAAGTTCAGGAGTTTCCAGGGAGTCAGAATTACAGGGATAATAAGAACAAACCACTTGATAAAATTATTTCTGAGCTCCAAGTAAAATTTGTATGTCACACAATGTACTTAAGGACAAAAATTCTCCAAGTGAAGTGAGTAATGAGACTCCCACATTTAGTAACAATTAATCCCATTGAACTATTTAACAAGTAAATTAAAACACTGAGGATTCTCTTTTGACTTAGAAAACTAAAGTGCTTAGCACATTTTAAGTAATGATTAAAAGATGTAGGCACATATTTCTGGCAATTACTATTTGTGCAGCTAACAATGGCCCTCCAAAACATGTATCAAAGCACAAAAACTTGAAAAAATGAGCCACCAACAGAAAACTGAAGATCTCATGTACTTACTGGAAAGAAATGATTTACAACAACTAACTCAGGAAAAAAATGTAAACGAAATGAAACCTTAAAAAAGGTAAATTAGTCGGTTTACATCTGAGCTACATAGAGTTTCTAATCCTATTGCAACTCCTGACGATCCGTCCTCATTGACAGAGGAGTAACACTGCATAATTCCACAACTCATCTCATTATGCAGACACAGACTGACGCACACTCTCTATTGTTCTGGTTTACATGATTAGTTTAGCACAACAAAAATGCAGATATACCGATTTTAAGCACTGGCAAATCTGAAACTGAATTAGAAACACTAAATTATTCAGCTTTTTATATTGGTGAAAATATATCCATTTATCATTGAAAAAAAATCAAAGCATTCTGGTAAAACTTTGCTGGAAAGGTTACAGCACATTAATTGAGCAGTCTGTAGTTCTCTATTGTTTTCAGAGCTGTCTGAAGTAAATTAAATGCTTTGCATTTAAACTGTCCAACAGCTAAAAGAGTAAAACTCCAAGTGACTTCTAGGCTAAAGAAAGTCATTCAGCACAAGACCAGTGCAATTTAAATCACTTTTTGCACTTTCAGCCCTTCATTGTAATGAATTCAGTGCCAGGAGACTCAGCACCAGTAAGATTATAAATGGAGATGAAAGAAAAGAAATTGTTTAGCTCACTCCCATATTTCATAGTGAACCTTCACAACTCTTTCCTCCTTAACCATTCCACAAGTCTGTTACTGAGCAAACTCAGCTCCCCTCTACTCAATCAAGCTCAGCTAGCTATTTGTCCAGCTCAGCCAGGGCCACCCTTGCTCTCTTGCACACTTATATGCACCTTCTTCCCTGAAACCTGTCTCTTCATCCTCGTTGCACATTGCCATAGAGCAATTTCAAACAAAAACCAGTCCAAATCCCCGAGCTAGTGAGAGGAGTGTAGAGGCCAATTCCTACAAATCCCATTATCTACTAATTCAGCATTGAAAAGAGAAGGAAACAGTTTACACTGTAATTACAGGCTGTGAACCAATATGTGAGTTTTCCTATATGGCCTTTTCTCTTTTGCTGCAGGAAATACAAGTTATTATATACTTCTTCTTTGGCCTACTCAGTTCCAAGCTGGAACACACCACTAAATCCAGCTAAATCTTCAACACAAGTAGTACTAACTTTGGGGCTCTCAGTAAGATCTCTTCATGTATTACAAATACTAATTACTTTGCAATGTGTCTATGAAATTGTGTGGTTTAATTTGTCTCGACAAAATGCGCAGGATTCTGGAGCACAAGAAAAAAGGCCAAAATAATCTTCCAGAGGAGCCTTATTCTAGGTGCCCAGTTTGAAATAGTAGAGCCTATAAAGCACTTACTATTTTATAGCAGCCAACACAGAGCAAAGCCCAAATTGAGCAACTGTGATGGCTGTGGGAGCATTTGGTGGTTCTGCAAAACAAACTCCCAATGTGTCATGTTTGTCACCTGGTAAATGAGGAGCATGCAATGAGCAGACTACAGTGAAAAATCCCATTTAAATTAACCCTCCTAGATCCGCTGTAATCGCCACAGTTTTTGTAAGGCTGCAAAGCAGGAGCTTCAGCTCCTTGTGCATTAGCTCTTGACTTGCATCAATCTTTCAAAATGGAGGAAAATTCAATTCAATCCTTGATTGTGTCTGAGGGGATTCAGGCTTCTCTTCAGTTTCTGAAGAGTACCTGAACTACCAGCTTTGAGGTAATCATTTGGGGTCTGGAAAAACTCTTAAACTGGCACCGTTTTCAATGATCCATCCTCCCTTCCCCAAGTCCTTTCTCATCCCTCTTCTTCCTCATCTTCCCTGTTTTTGTGGTTTCATATTTCTGCTCCTTTCTCATCTTCTCAGAAAGCAGCTCAGAGATGACCTCATGGCTCTCTACAACTACACCAGCTTTGAGGTAATCATTTGGGGTCTGGAAAAACTCTTAAACTGGCACCGTTTTCAATGATCCATCCTCCCTTCCCCAAGTCCTTTCTCATCCCTCTTCTTCCTCATCTTCCCTGTTTTTGTGGTTTCATATTTCTGCTCCTTTCTCATCTTCTCAGAAAGCAGCTCAGAGATGACCTCATGGCTCTCTACAACTACCTGACAGGGGTTGGGTTGGGGTGTGGGATGGTCTCTCCTGCCATGGCTGCAGGGAGAGGACTAGAGGGAATGGTCATAAACTGGGACCGGGGAGATTCAGATTAGATGTTAGGAGAAATTTTTCTCCCTGTTAGGGTGTTCAGGCACTGGTATAGGTTGCCCAGGGAGGTGATGGAGTCACCACCCCTGGAAGTGTTTAAGAGGTATCTGGATCTGACACTGGAGGATGTGGTTTAGGGTTCAGGAGCTCCAGCAGAGTGGCAGGTTAATGGTTGGACTCGATCTTCGAGGTTGCCTCCAACCTTGATGGTTCTATGACTCTCCCTACCTTTTGTCCTTGAAGTATCTTCCTGTCACCCTACCTGAGGGATCATGGCCATCACAGGAGCCTTTCTATTTGAGCTCCCCTGTGTCTTCACTGAACAGCTTGCCAGAACCAGCAGAAGCAACTGCAAAGTCCCACTCAGTCTTGCTACTTTTGGATGGAGGATGCCATATCGCTGTGCAGGGGTGGCTTAAACTGGTACTTTTTCCTGAAATAAATCTACCTTTCCTGATGTAAATATGCCCTTAAACCCAGGATTTCTTTCAGGACGCAGCCTATGTCTTATTACTTGCTTGAGAAGTGCTTTAGCACGTTGTGGGTGCACTTTGAGGGGTGGGAGTGTGCACCAGGGGAACAGCAGTAGTGTGTCCACACCACCATTATGGAGATGACTACCTCCGTGACACATTCCTCTTATATAATGAGCTGCTGAGCTGCTTGGCAAAATAAGATATTCAAGTAAATTCACATTTTAAATGATTCATATTTAAGTAGGTTTGATCTTTAAGTGTCAAGGACAGAAAACATGAAGCCACAGCTAATAAAAGAAACAGCTGTAGCAATCTGGAATTATATTACTGCACAGACTTTATTAATTTGAAGTTAAAGGCCTCCAGAACTTTTATCCCTTCTGAAGAGCTACAGATTCATCAACAGTGGTAAATCAAAGGCAACATTTCAGGAATATCCAATTTAGCAGCTATGCTGTAATTCATTTTTCTCTGGCTTTCAAGTTTTTGGTATCTTTTTCAACAGGCCAAGCTATATGGCAAATTTCCCCATCATCTGGAATCACCATTATAATAGTTCCTCAGTGTTATATATTTATTACACACTTTGAGTATGTTTGTTAGCTGATGCTGGAGTTCACCATATCCAAAAAAACGCAAGGAAATGCAACAGTTTTCCAAAAATAAAAGATTCGGGGCCTAATTATTTGCACTGAATATTTTTGTAGTAAAATACAGCAAAGACAGTGTCGTCTTTTCAAAATCTAGTTCTTCCTGTGAGCTGTTTTGTTCCCAGTTCATTGACAGCTATAGAGTATTACACGAGCAGAAAGCAGCACAGTGTGTAGTCAGGATCAGTATCAACTTAGAACAGAAATTTCCACAATTAGAAAAACCTTTTCAAATAATGATCTCTGTCATACTACTGAGTTGGGCCCTGAAAATGTATGCATTTTTTGTTTATTCTTGTGTACTTTAGAGTAGTATTAGTATGGCTGTAAGAAATGAAACAGCAGGGAAGAAATTTGAATTAAGGAAGAAGATATTGTTATATCAGGAAGAGTTTTTAGAAACAGAAATGAGGTTTTGAAACTTATTTACTGAAATACTTTTAACATTCTGCTGAATTTATGCATAATTTCTGTTAAATTGAGCAAAGTTCCAAATTCTTTCATGCTTCCAAATTCCTTCTGATATGGGGAATTGTTGGGATATGGGGAATGCTGGGGAATGCAGTGGGATCATTAGGCATATCAGTCCAGGCAAAGGCATGAATATATGCTAGTACTTTACTGTAAATGAGAGAGAGCTCATCCCTTGATGAAAGAGCGTGAAATACTCAGAGAACACGAGGCCTAGCAAAGACATCCGATTAAAGAAAAATATTCTGCATTCCAAAAACAGTGTATGTACTTAAGAAATCCATCTGCTGTGCAGGGACAGCTTTACTTTACATGAGGCTGCATAAAAATGACACCTTCCTACTCACTTCATCTGTTCCTTGTACATTTTCAGAATTGTATCTACTTATTTTAGCATCAAATTTGGATTTCTTATTATAAACACTATGAAAAATTTAGGGCCTATCTCTTCTTAATTGTGCATGCACACAAACAGATACCAACTTTCTTCAGGCTCTGCTCTGTTCTTAATACAAGCTTGCAATGAGGAAAATCAGGCTTGGGTATTACTTAGTGGTATCACTGGTAGCAGGTTCCCAGCTCTTGCTTTGGCACACATTTACTTGCAGCACATGAATAGCCCTATCAGAAGGCATGTGATGGAAAGGCAGCACGTATTTTTTGTGTTTTGATGATTTGTAGGCAGAAGCACAAAGCCCAATGCCTGCTCACACCCAACTGAGCTGGCTGAAACACCACATGGTCGGGCAAGTTCACCAGCAATGTGGGATCTGAAGAAAGCCCTTACTTTCAAGTTGTCTTGTGAGGAATTTGGTCATTAAATTGTCTGAAACCACAAAATGGCCTTTCAAATCAATGAGGAATTGCCTGCATTACCACCCAGCATGCTATGGTGTGCCAGAGTACCCCAAAAGAACTCTAACTGACCTTTATCAAATTAAGTTTTGCAGCCTGCACCTAACTGTGGACAGTTGGCTTTGCAAATCAAACCATGTCCTCTACACTTAAAATTTTCAATAGGATTTCTTCCATGTCTTCTGAAAGACAAAACCTTTTATTCTAATATTATACATATTGTTACTCACAATTGCTCCAACATTCAAGCACTGATCTTTCAGCTCTGCATTCTGGCTCCTGACTGAGCTACAGAAACAGGCAGGAAGAGAAATCCATTATGTTTTGAGGAAGGCAACTCCCAGTGCTGTATTGCTGGATTTGGGGGGTAGAAGCTAGGCTTTCTGTCTTCTGACAGGTGAGGTTTTCCTGCTTGTGCTCTCTCTCTACCATAGCTCTGCCTGTGGTATTTCCAGAAGACTGGTTTAGCTATACCCTATGCTGGAGATGAAAACATGCCAAATACATGTATGGTCCATAGATATTGGGTGCTATACACATCAGTGCCAGTTGTTTTCTCATTCCTCCCTTAAGCCACCTGCCTTTCATTTCTTTTCCTGAAAAAAATACTCAGTCTTGGAGATCTGATTCTATTCTCATCAGAATGGATGGACCAAGTGCTGGAAGTACACCCTGTGTTTGTTATTCACAAAGGCTGTGACTGTTGAGCTCCTTTTAAACAAAGATGGATGATGCAGATTTTAACAAGGGCTGTCTAATGAATATATGCAGTAACACTTTTGAGAGGCTTCTAACTTAGTCTTGAATGGGTCTGCACAAAGATGAGCAAAGACTAACCTCCTGCCCCAGATATCCATCTCCAAGCCACCTCTCAAGCCTCCAATCCACAGCACCAAGTAACAATTTGGTTTTAAAAGGAAGTTACCTACTTTTTTCCCCTACTAATAAAGCCCTCTAGTTTTATCCCACTCTTGGAAAAACCTGAAACATTGCTCAACCTTTCAAAGGGTTGTCAGCCTGAGACAAAGAGCAAGCATGGAAAACTTTGTCCCTAATGGTTGCAGTCCTGCAAATATATAAGACCTTAAAATGCTGGGCTAATGCAAAACTTTCAGGCTTCTGCTTGTTTGTTTTGGTTTTGATTTTTGATTTGTTTTCTTTTCTTTTGTTTTTAATCTAGTAGCCTTCTGCTGTTGCTGTTACAAGCAGTTCATACCAGTTTAGTGGCTTATTATGGCACAGTTGGCAAATATCAATCCTAAAATCACGTAAGAAAGCACATCTCAGAATGGTGTTCATCCCCTTCTAACCTATTGTCCAAGTGTGCAAATCGTTAACTGTATAAAAGTGCACAAAGAACATAAAGTTTTGCTTGAAGATTCAAGAAGAAGTTGCAAACTTCTGGTACTTAACACTTCATCTAATTGTCTTTTGCAGATTAGTTGTCCATACTGAAGAAATGCTTAAATCACTAATTGCCAGAGATGGAAAGCTATACCTCACTATTTTTTGCAGCCTCTGCTTAAATACATGTCCTTGTTGGAAAGAAGATAGTAGGCCAGAAGGACCTCATTTCACATGGCAACTTTAACATAAGAGAACAAAACAATGATGGTCTGTGCATTCTGTAAGCCTAGGAGGTGTCTCAGGCCTCACTGGAAAGAGGAACTACATACCCAACAAAATCATCATGAAGCAGGGAAAGGGGAAAAAGTCAAGAAAATGCCCTATGCTTGAAAAATGGGAAAAGCTAGAATGAAAACCGGAATGAAGAAATTCTTGCCATCTAATAGCAAGTGAAAGAGTTGTGGAGGTGTTCATGTTATAGTTGCTGAAGCACCACCCTTCAGTAAGGTCCTTTTGCAAGGGTGTACTTCTAAGAAATTGGTGTAAAAGCCATGCAACTTTTGCATTACTTCTGTGTCAGCTTCCTCTTCAGAAAATGGCAGAACTGTGAATGTGATCTTGAGTGTGAATCCTCTTGAAGAGGAGCAAGAAAATTTGGCAGTGACACGCTGACACCATTTTGTGCCAAAGGCAACAACTCCCTGAACTTTTCAGCCATTTCTTTGGTCAGCTGGGCATTCTTGCTTTGTCTGCTGGACATTTCACCTTGGTGCTGCTCAGGACCTGCCCAAAGCAGGTTCCTGGGGCTGGCCAAGGGCAGGAGTGGACATACCCGCTTCGTTGCAGCTGTGTGCAGTGACCACCAGCTTGGCCTTGCTTCTTAGCTCTTGGGGAAGGGACTGACCAGCTTCCCCCATCCATCTGCTAAACACAGGTTTTATGTGCTTCTCCCATTTAGGTACTAGTTCATGGCTCTCCATCCCAGCCCATTCCACTCCTATCATTCTCATCTCCTTCACAGAAATCTGCTTGGTTCAAGATGTAGAGGTTTTTCTATGAAAATTTCATTATACACTTGAGCATGATTCAGACAGTAGAGACAGAATTGATACAATATCAAGCTTGAAGTAACTTAGTTTCATGTAACTTTGCTGTCCTAAAATAGTTCTCCTAGTCCTGCTAACTTTAATCCAAATGTCCCCCACAGCACTGCACCATGCCAACATCTTTGCCCGCATCATACCAGTTTAGTGGCTGTTTGTGCAGATCACGAGCTTTTAAATAAGACTTTTAAGACTTTCTTATTATAGTCTGACTGCAGATCATCCACAGAATGTCTTCAGATATTAAAACCATTTTCTGTCTGACTCAGACACAAACTAATTTGAAGTGACAGTTCTTCAGGGAAGAATTATATTATTTAATTACAGCCCCCCCTTCCCTAAGCATCTGTATTTCCACCCAATCAGTGGTTTAGGACTCTGTTTTTCTTCATTTGAAAATTATGCTTTTGGTCATGTTCCAGAGTTATTGGAGGACACCACTGATTACATCTTAACACAAACCCACTTCTTTTCTAATTGTTCCTCCTTCGTAGATGTCTACATCAGAAAAAGGTTTTTGAAATGTTATATTGATGCTGCAGTGCTCATTACTGTTTAGCCAACTGAGCCAGAAATATACAGCTATGTCATTAACCATATTCCCAGGATATAATTCAGCAACACCGTTTAGCCAGTGGCAGTGGTTTGTTGAGCTCACTCATCACCAGCAGCTCCCAACTCTCTCCTTCCCAGTTTATTTGCAGGGCTGCACTATAAACCAAGCTAGTGAAACATTTCATGCCAAACCTGAAATCTCACAGCATACTGCTTCTTTAGTACATGTTTAAATCTAAACCACTTACCCAGAGAGGTCACCCATGGTAGAAAGCTTCCCTGCCACAAGTGTGAAGTTAGCAGAGGGTAACATAGGATTGAAATGTCACAGAATCATAGAATTATCAAGGTTGGAGGAGACCTCCAAGACTATCAAATCCAACCATTAACCTGCCACTCTGCTGGAACCCCTAAACCATATCCTCCAACGTCAGACCCAGGTGCCTCTTAAACACTTTCAAGGCTGGTGACTCCACCACCTCCCTGGGCAATCTATTCCAGTGTCTGAACACCCTAATAGGGAAAATAATTCTCCTAACATCTCATCTGAATATACTCCTAACATGTCATCTGAATCTCCCCTGTCTCGTCTTATGGCCATTCCCTTTAGTCCTCTCCCTGCAGCCATGGCAGGAGAGACATCCCCCACCCCTCTACAATCCCCTTTCAGGTACCTGTAGAGAGCCATGAGGTCTGTAGGTCAAATTTATTGAAATATATGCTGCACTGAAGAATAATTCTCCAGCTCTATAAATAATTATAACTCCTAGAATGGTATTTTACCTGGTTTCATTGTAGGTGATGTAGAAACACTGGGAGTGCTTGTTTAAACAAACACTTATGCCTCCTCTAAACTGCTCTGAGATGGTGAGCTAGGTTCTGATCTCATTTATTCTGCTCTAAATCACAGACTTGTCTACAAGTTACCGAACAGGTGATTAAAGAGGGAATTCAGAGTACTTCATCTTTTCTGCATCAGTTCCCTGTGGTCATTCCTAGAGAGCAGCATAGCATGCTTTTGTATCAGCTCACTGCCAAACCTGAGCAAAAGTTTGGCACTATGTTTGGCACATGTTAAGAGCCCCCACGAAGCAAGCCACAACCTGTCACAATGCAACTCACTGCAAGTCCATCCCCTGGTTTACTTAGGTAGGTAGAGACCTCTCCACTGTGCATCTCTGCCATAAAACATAACTTCTGAATCCAGTACTTGTCAGATGCAAATCCCAGCTGAGCCTCATTTAGAAACCTTCCCTCCAGCCCAGACTACTCTAGATATTGTGAAAAAGTATATCTGTAAGATACAAGGATATTACAATAGCTTAAAGTAAGGTCTGGGAACCTAAAGCCTGCAGGCTGCTCACAGCCAGAGCTTCATTTCATGTGGACTACAAAAACTTTCCCTTCCTCCTACTGGCATGCCCCGAAGAAGGACCAAGTGGCCAATACCACTAGTGACAATTACAAAGCCTTCCCACCTATGTTATAAAACTAATGTGGCCCACGGTAACAATAAAGAGGAAATATTAGCACAGCAAGGTCCCCACAGCAACAACACTGCAAATTACAGAGAGACTGAGTCTATCACAGAAACTCCAACAAGATCTACCAACAAGCATCAACACTGGTAGCCTCAGTGTCATGACTAATTTTTCCTCCCTGTCTGCACAAACTGCTTGTGCTGGTTTGAGCTGAAGTAGAGTTAACTTTCTTCATAGAGGCTAGTATGAGGCTATGTTTGGGTTTTGTGCTGAACACAGAGTTGATAATGCAGAGATGTGTTTGTTATTGCTGAGCAGAGCTCACACAGAGCCAAGGCCTTTGCTGCTTTCTGTACTGCCACACTGGCAAGGAAGTTAGGGGTGCATGGGAGATTGGGAGGGACACAGCTGGGACATGTGACCCAAACTGACCAAAGGGATATTCCATACCATATGACATCATGCTCAGTCTATAAGGTGGGAGGAAGAAGGAGGAAGGGGGGACATCTGGAGTGATGGTGTTTGTCTTCCCAAGGAACCGTTACGCGTGATGGGCCCTGCTCTCCTGGAGATGGCTGAACATCTCCTGTCTGAGGGAAGCAGTGAATTATTTCCCTGTTTTGATTTGCTTGTGTGTGCAGCTTTTGCTTTCTCTATTAAACTGTCTTTATCTCAACCCATGAGTTTTTGTAGCTTTTACCTTTCTAATTCACTCCCCCATCCTGTTGGTGGGGGAGTGAGTGAGAGGCTGTGTGGTTCTTGGCTGCTGCTGGGGTTAAACCACGACACTGCTTTTCCCTTTTTCCACCCCCACCTTTGCTATCTCTAACTCGTCTCAGCCATTAGAGCAATGGAATCCATTCACATGGGATCCATACAAAAAGCTGCACTGAGGCTGAGCCCTCACACTGCTACACTGATAATGTAGAAAAGGGATGAATACAAGAAGTTGGAATTAGCTTTCACAGGTGGAGGCATTTCTCACGGTACAACAGCAATCTTTAGAAACTTTTCACTACACATGTTGGAGATGCACCTTCTTTATTGGCTAGGCATTCCATCAAAAATAATTCTTCTCCAAGCAAAGACACTGCTCCTCACCGAGTGATAATGTCAATGCTACTTCAAGCATTTCAAATTTTAGACTTCTTTGGTATCTTGTGACTTAAGTGTAAGAATTTTGAGACAGAAGTGGGTAGATGTTTTTGCCCACATTTTCACATTCAAATTAATTCAAATTAAACTTGAATTTTTCCTTTTTTAAAGGCAAGTGAACATTAGGGAGAACAGTGCCTCATAGATCACCCCTCTGCACTGCTTTTCAGGGTATATCTGTTCAATTTTGTCCTATGCTTCAGCTATGAAAAAACATGATTGAAAGCAGAATTCATCTCACTTAAGAGACATGTAATAGAAGCATCTATAGCATTGGAGCCAGGCTCCCTTTGTAGTCCTTGAAGAGGAACAGCCATAAGGCAAGATTCATCCCCAATATTTTAGATGCTTCCCTAGGATGAGATGAATTGCACTTGGGAAGTTCCACTTCTTCTGCATGGACTACACTGTGCACTATACATATCTACATTTGTTCAAACCCCTGTCTCTTTCAATATATAGTTTTTCCTGTCTACTGACCACCTGTCCATTTAAATTTCAAGGTTTCTGAATCAAGGACTGTCTTCCTTTATACACATGTGCAACAAACAGGTCAACAGTATCACAACTGCATGGCTGACCTTTATTTGCTGCCAAAATACGAAATATCAAGAACAATGGCAATGCCAATACCCTAAATAGATTAGTACTTACAGTCCATGGAAAAACCAATGGTTTAAATAAGAACAATGCTGGAAGCCTAGCTCAAAATAAAAATACTAAAATTCATAGCCATTGCATACAACACAACTCTGAAAGGCAAGATATGGGGAGCAATCAAAAAGAAAGCTTTGTCAGGCTTACAAGGTCTCTCCTTGTTGTGGTTATGGACTCTGATCTGTTATAGCAGCAATAAATTTAGTACATGGCATTTAGCTTTTACAAAGAAAGTGACAGAGGGACAAATATCATATTGCCTCCAGTCCTTAATTAACAAGGAAATAAAAACTTTTAGCAGAGGTGAGGACAAGTGGAGTTCATTTGTAGCCAGTAAAGATTTCTGATCCCAAATTTCTCAAGGCTGAGTTACACTGCCTTTCCAAGAGACCCTCTCTTTCCCAAGCTACTCTTTGCTTCAGAATGTGCAGTGGAAGAGAGCCACCTCTCAGTCGTGCCATACATCAAATACTGCAGGCAAAACTCAACTGTTTGCATGTCTTACTAGGATCCTTCACAAACTAGACATTCCTCTTGATCTCAGTCATTACAGCTACTGGGCTGGGCAATATCATGAGGATAAAAAGGGAGAGTTCATAAACACAAGAGCTTTTGGGCAGTAAAGCTGTTCTTGTTGAAGTAGGTGCAGGTGACTTTAATGAAAAGGATTACAGAACTTCTTCAAGCCATTAGAGGCAGAAAGTAAAGTGTTAACAGTACAAGTCAGACTGTTACACTTGTGTGGAAAGAAGTGCAGCAAGCAAAGTTAACCCCAAATTGGTAAAATATTATTACAACAGTTCTTCAGACCACCAGGCATTAAATCTTTGGAAGTGCCTTATACTCTGTTCACTGAATAAAAATATAATTAATCGAATTGTATATACGTCTGAACCCTTACTGAGCCACCTGCACTTTCTTTTCCTGTATAAAAACTAGTGATGCACAGTTTAAAACCCCATTGCACACAACAGCCCTTTTGGCATGCACAGTACTCACCTAAACATGACATTATTTCACCTGAGTTTAGACTGACCTCTCTTCTCAGTCTAATAGCAGTAGTTTCAAAAGAGTATTACATTCCTTTGCAAGTTCCCTCTAATTTCATAAAACCTTCTTAAGTAAAACTGATCAAGTGGATGATCTATGTAGTTGTATAGATGTGGCTTTAATCAAATTATTAGGCTACATGTAAAAGCCAAATTTACATAGAAGGATTTCCTTTCACAAACAAGTAAATGCTGAAAACATAATTTCAAGAAAAACTTGCAAAGAAAAAAAAGGGGAGGGGATAGCAAAGTAAGGTAATTACCTATCTCCCTTTGGTTTTCTTTTTTGTACTGTCTTCCCTTTGGGTCGTCTTTCACTTCCTAAACAGGGGCTCCCACCAGGGCCTGTTACCCGTATTGATTCAAGGCCTTTGGAAGATTTCTTAAAAGTAAATTCCACTGGTTCTCCTTCTTTTAGGCTTCTAAATCCTTCCATGTAAAGCTTGCTCTGTAAACAGGAAAAATACTCTTGGTTACCATTGCCTTGAAAACAGTATTTACATTTATAATCAACAGGACAAATTACCCCCTCTACCATCCTACAATACATCCAAGTTGAGCAACAGTTTCCCCTGCGTGAGCTAGAGCAGACGATACCACAAATTATAGCCCTGGATACACTGAAAACACTCTTCAACACTGAATGAGAACCTATTTTCAGCATCAACAAAACTGAAATAACATTTTCCTTTTCTGTGATGAATGCTGTAGATGTAAGAAGCAGAGAAAATGCTGTATAAACATCCCTGTCTAACAGGTGCTGGAAACTGTAAAGGCCTGGCAAGAGAGCAAATGCTCACTTCAGAGCTAATTAATTTATCATCAAAATTTTAATCATTTGTATTCTTCATATCTGGGACATGGCTCTGCTGCTCTGAATTGAATCAAAGACACAATGAGCAGGAGAGGCAGGGGGAAGGCAATCTGGACAAAGTTCACTGCAACTGGCAATTCAAATATCCCTAGTAAGCTACTAAATTTCTGTTCACTACACCAAAAATCTTTTTTACTTAGCATGATTTGTGTACGGATTTGTGTTTTCATTCACAGAAAAGGAAATCATCATAATCAGGGCATGTGAAATAAATACTGATAAATCTTTTGACATCACACTGCAGCAGCAAAATCTTGGACAAGCTGAAGTCAACAGGAGCTCTCCACTGATTCTGACACAATGAAAAGTTTCATCACAATTCCAAACAAGTTATGTACAGTAGTAGGTCTGCATTCCAGGACAAATCTGTCAAACAAATTATGTACAGAAGTAGGTCTGCATTCCAGGACAAATCTGATTAATCAAACTCTTCAATAAAATCATCATTGAGTTAAATGAGACAATGTGGGGGGGGAGAGAAAGAGGGGGATAAAGTGGTAGATGTTGGTTGCACTGCACTTATTTTAAAAGTTACACAGTATATGAAAGAGATCAGTTGGACTTACAAGAGAATGTTGCAAAATCCATGAATTTCCACATACTTGAGATTTTCTACAAGTTACAAAACATGTTATCTTCCTTTGCTCATGAATTCTTCATAGCAAAGAGAAAAAAATGTATCCTGACTGACTCTTAATCCACTCTCCAGCAATCACTTGGCTGAACCATGGAGTCAAGAATGGAATCTTCACCGAAGGTGCCATCCCACCTCAGTCACATTCACACAGAGCCAAGTGACACTTGACTCTAAGTTGCATCTGTTACCTGACAAGTGCAACTAGGGAATATGTTCAAATCAGATGGCAATCCCTGACATGGGCTCCCTGCAATTATGTGAGGTCTGCAGCACTAAGACACTATTTTAGCAGAGCACAAGAACTGACACCTACACAGTTCATAGTTCACACACAAAGAGGGAGCTGGTCTTTTCACAGGGATGCACAGAGAACAGGACAGAAGGCAACAGCAGCTCCCACTGAGCTGCTTCAGAGGAAACTCCATCCAGACACAAGGAGAAGTTGTTCACTATAAAAAGTATTAAACAGGGAAGCCCAAAGTAGCAGCACAGTTTCCTTTGCTGGGAATAACTAAGACTCAGTTTACCAGGGCACTGAATAACCTAATCCAAGGCCATGCTTTCAGCAAAACGTTGGACCAGATGGTGCCTTTCAATCTCAAATTTTGTGTGATTGAGATATCTTATCCTGATGCTGAATCACATCCAATGAGACTAGAAAACAGGATTCCAGTTCCTGGTTCTGAAGCAGAGTTACCCTGAGGAAACTGTGTCACTTAACTTCTCCCTGTCTTTCTGAAGAGGGACACCACAGCACTAATAGACTAAGTTAAAAAATACAAAATAATGGGAATATTTATTTCAATGAAACCATGTGAAAGCACACATACCTCAGCTTCCCAAACCCCAAGAACCAGACCAGCCAAGTTCTCACAGTCTACCCAGCAGCACAACAAGATGCTACCAACACTGGTCTGACCAAGGGGCTCAGGTGCTTCTAATTCTTTCACCAGGCAAAATTAAGCAAGAGCACAGCTCCACTGGTTAGGACAAAGGCTGATTTTGCTGATACAGTTGTGCAGCTCTAGTACATGTGGCTCTTCCACCAAAAGTTGCAACAGTGTGAAACATGAGACAAGTAGTTGATTGTATAGGCTAAAGGTTCAGCACTATTTTAAAGAGTGGGAATAGTACAGGGGGATTATGGGACACATGAAAGAAGAAATATATACTATCTGTTCCATGAATCATAGGCTCAACTTAATAAAAATATAAGGTATGAAAAAGGAAATATGCAAGTGTTCTTACTGATGCAACTGGAAGTCAGTAGTTCTACATAAACCAATGAAATAAACCACCAAGCAAGGCAGCATTATTTCGTTCAAGCCCTCCACTTTAAATGCCTGTATAGCAACAAGGGGATCTTTGTCACAATGAAGAGGCATCCAAGCTCAGAATATGCCCAAAGAAGTCACCATCACTCATCAACTGAAAGAACAGATTCTGCCTGCAGCATGAATCCATCCTTAGGTCCATCCACACCTCTTCAGCCTTCAGCAGCCACAAAGGAAAATCTTGTTGAACAGAAAGAACTGAAAAAGGTGTTTTTTGTCCCAAACTAAACATATAGTTGAATGTACCAAAACTAGACAATCATGGCAACACAGATGGGTGCTAATCACAAGGGAACCTCAAGGGCATAAGCCCTTATTTTCTTATTTCTGTGTACTGAACACAGCATGGATGCTTTTGCCCTTCTGGTTAATGACAACTTAATGAAGATGAAGTTAAGTCTTGGGAAAAGTTATGTGTTTTTCCTTTCTGAGTTTCACTGTTATTAAAAAAATGCCAAAAAGTTGACATCTGATATGCACATAACATCATCTTCTACTTTCATTTACACAATAAATAAATAAATACTTGCTTAAAACAGAGCATCATTAGTACTCTAAAATGTTTATATTTTTCTCATTTAACTTCTAGCAACAGATCCTGTATTTCTGAACAAAGCACTATATTTAAGGAGAGGTATTTTTAAACACGTTTAAAAGCTTAAGCAATGGAACAATTAAGCTTTCATGAATCACGTTATGCAGGTGTACATTTTTTGCATGTTTTTTTCCAAGCACTTTTAACAGCGAAAAATGTTGAAAAAACCCACTTCAAATGACTTGCACAGTTCTCTCCTTGAATAGAACTCAACAGCTTTTCAATGTCAGAGATGGATTTGGTGCCATCTGACTTACTGTGTAAATGTGTGAGATTCTCTGAGGGGGCAATAACAATTCAAAGCCATTGTGGGGAAAAAAAAATGGCATTTGGAAACCAGTAAAACAAATCTAAAACCTGAATCCCTCTTAACTTGTCTAAAGAGCTGGGCAAAAAAATGTCTGTAAAGTTGATAATTTAATGTTGAGAGACCTAGCTCAGTATTTTCCTCACATTACTTAAACAAATAAAACCGATACAATTAAAAGCAGCCAGAGTTTCAAGTCAGTGAACCATTTCTAGAGCCCTGAATGGGGTGTATGGGCACACGGCCAATGAACAAAGGGAAAAAACTTAAAAGCAACATGCTTTTCCTCGCTTCTCTCTCTTTCAGCAGTCAGAGACTTTACTGTTATTTTTACCAGCAGTCTATACAGTGATTTCAGACTAAAGCATTTTTTTCTTTCACTTTTTTAACTTGTCAGGGCAACTTCTGGTGTTTCGGGGTCAGTTTTCTTTTTTTTTTTTTTTAATAGAGATCCTATATTTGTTGTTATTTTAGCCTATAACGTAAAATATCACACATCTCTGTGGCAAGCAACAGCTTGGTCCAAAATGCTGGCAATTTTGTAATAGTATTAGCAACAACGAATATCAATGGAAAAATCCATGATCAAAAGCATTTCCTACTGCAAAACATAAATCAGAACACAACAAATATAAACAGTATTAGCAAGATGGTCCCCAAAGAAAAGTACCACTTCCTGGGCAGTGTCAGGGAGTGCTTACAACTCTCACCAGGCTCTACAAAGAAAGGAAGTTTGGAATTAAGGATCATTACAGGGGCCCGATGGCCTCAGATATGTGTGTGTTACTTCTAATAACGTGTGAGGAGTAAGTGCCTCCTCACAACAACTTTGCCATTTCTAGTCAGGGCTGTGAGCAGCACTTTAAACATGCAGACATTAAATTCTTTGGGCAGGGAGGTAAGTTATTCGGTGGCATTCTGCTTAGATCGTTTTTTTTCTCTGTATCTCTCATTTCTGCCCCTTTTTATCTAGTGATTGATTGATTGCTTAGTACAATGACCAGACCCCACCAGTGTGCTGTGTTTCCCAAAGTAAGAAAACGTTTTTCCCTCCAAAATTATCTACAATTAAATCCAGACATGAAGGAAAGCACATCCTGAAGCCCAACCACACTGAAGATTGTAAGAAAACCTCCCCGAAACACCCTCGTGCAGTTCCACCAAGAGCCAGCAAAGTTTGAGTAAAGCAAGAGTACACAGTAAGAGGACAAAGAAGTAAAACAATTTACACTGGATGCCTACTAGTGCTCTTAACTGCATTAGGTCAAAACCAGAACTTTACTCAAGTGTTAGGGGAAGCACTGCAAAACAGTATAAGTAGCATGATACAAGTCCTGCTACAAGGACTTTTGCTGTCCACCAGAAGTTCATTTTAGAAGGTTTGTGAAGATCATGTATTTTTGCAGGTAGAGTGCTACAACAAACAAAAAGTCCACTACACTGAACAACAGCCCCTCCAAGAGCAACACACAGCTCTGCTGCACTAACACAATTTGAGGACTGGGCGCTCGCATAACACCTCCCCATTGCTCCTGCTGACCTCAAGGGCTTGTTCCTGCTCCTAGAGGCTTATCTTGCACCAAATCTGGCACTTCTTTTGGTCCTCCTGTAAGCCAATTTAACTCACTAATCTGACAGGAAACAAACTCAGTTTAAAAAGAAGGGGGGAGGATAAGGGGAAGAGGAAACGGAGATAGATTTTTGTTTTTCCAGTGAGTTAAATCTATTCACAGAAAGGTTCAATGAGCTCCAGGGCATACACAGTGGAAATGGAAACTGTTGAGATGAGAACGAGTTCCTTGATGTGTTATGTAAAAAAGAAAACTCTACAGCATTACAAATAGTTTTTTTTAAAGCTGACCATAACACAAATTAACTTTACTTTAAAAATAAAGCTACAAAACAATTTATTTCTCAAATATTTGCACTGCAGCTCTTAGGCAATGAAGAGCCATGCACACTACCTGTATACAAAGCTTTTGAGAAAGAGTGAGCTACTGTAAGTAACTTGACAGGAGGGAACAAGCTGGTAGGTAGGCAGTAACCACAGTGCAGCTGGTACACTGCGATTTCACATCTTTATTTACTTGAAATCTGTTTCTGGCTTGAATTTTCACCTCAACCGTAGTCATGTTCATAACCTTGGCTCCATTCATCATCCTGTCGCTGCTCCCACACTGTTATTCTTTTTACTGAGAAGTGTGCAAAGGTATTTATTTAGCTTTTGAACAAAAGGCTCCCTCTAATTCAAAAGCACCCTCTCTATACAACAGAAGGTTTTCTTCTTTCTCAATTTATGTGTCTAAAGAACACTAACTGCTTTAACTCGCAAGAAGTTTAAATGAATGCTTACTCAGTTTAATCCACCACAACTTCCAAGAAGTGACTTCCTGTAATAATTTGGATTACCTTTTTTTGCATTACCTTTTCTCTTCCAGTATCCCTCCCAGGAGAAGGTTCTCTGCTAGAAGGATAAGGTAATTTCTCACACTTCTCCTTTTCCTCCCCTTGGGATTCAAGTTGAACCTTTTCTCCATTTAAGCCTCCAATATTTCATCTCACCTGTGTTCACTAACCGGTTCTCCTAAAAAATTGTTACTAACTTTTTGTCATTCTGTTTAACATAGAATCACAGAATCATCAAGGTTGGAGGAGCCCTCTAAGATCATCAAGTCTAACCATTAACCTGTTGCTCTGCTGTAACCTCTAAACCCTAAACCATATCCTCCTGCTTAAACAGTTCCAGGAATCTTAATCTTAAAACTTAAATCAAATAAACACAGTCCATGTTTTATCTTAATTTTTTTAGCAATCAGGTTTTCTGTAAGGTCAGCAATTCCTTCCAAGTCCAAAATAACACAACTTCTATTCCAAATTACTCTTTTGGCAAGACTGTTGTGTACAGAAATATCACATCATTATATCATCATTTGTGCTTAGATATAGATCTGGCCTACTACATAGCCTACCTATAATGTTACTATTCCTACTGGCATTCCTCTCTCATAATATTGTTATTACATTGTCTGTATATAAATTTAAGCTAGATGTCTACAACAGGTCTTTCAGAATTCCTTCCCAAAGTGATTTTGGCCAAATAGATTCTACTGTGTCCATGCTACTGTTTGATTCTTCACACGGTGCCTATTTCATTCACAACTCCTTAGTAATTTTCCACATAATTTTCAGTATTTGTGTTCAAGTCATGAATGCTATTTGACCATGTTTCTGCTGCGTCTATATCTGGTTACACATTCAGCACTAGCTGTTCTAATTTTGTATACTAACAAAAGGTGCATGGATAATAAACATCTCTTTTGCTTTCCTCCCTGATGTCACTCTTTTCTCTCACCATGTTAAGTATATGTTTTCAGTGCAGCACCTACACTAGTGTTTTACTAGCAGTTTTCACCCTTTGCTTCTCTGCATAGACCGTTTGTGTTACAGCATATGCATTTCTCATTTACCCAGTCTTCCTTGTTTTATGCTTTAATGTCAGGCATGAAAATCAAGCCAGTCTCTTCTCTCATTTCTTAGTTTAAGTATTTTCTCATCAGTCCTGCTAGGCACAAGGTAAGGGAGACCTGACTCTGTTCAACGGGACAGACTCAATTCAAAGGGACAGCTCTTCTTGCCCCACCAAAGTCTCATATTGACTCAGGAAGAAAACTGTTTACCTCTTCTTGGTAAAGTCAGATTTTTGCTATGTTTCTGCTCCCTGAGTCATTTCTACACAGTCAAAAAACCCAGCAGCACACCTCAAAAGCAGCCTTGTAAGAGTGCAGCCATGGCAGGTAAGGCTGTCCTGTGCAGCACCTTGCCAACTTACCACTTACATTTCTTCAGTGATCCCCTGAAACCACACCATTAATCCCAGACAGGTTATAATACCCTCTGAAGTTCACCCTTTGAGAAGCATCTTCTTCTCTTGACCATCTCCCAGTGGTCAAACACCTCCAAGCTCCCTCCTCACAAGTGTTCCCTTGCCACCAGCTGACCATGCTGCCTCTGGGAGCCCCTCAGATCCCCCAGGATGGGGACCCTTCCTTCACTTGTCACTGAGCTATTCCACCCTCAGGCAAGTGAGACACTTCATGCAACTGAAACCACCTCATTCTCTGTTCCAAGTACTCATCTGCTGTAAGACAGTTTTGTAGAAACCTGAAGGCTCTTTCTACAAAGATTAGGAACAAACAAACATGACCTTTTATGCAATCAATAAATAGGACATATTATCCTTTTTCTATTCTCATTAGGAGGAGGCACTTTTTTATTCTTTCTTTCTTATTTCATGATACAAGGGCTTGATGTCCAGCTAATCAGGCTCTCCAGCGCATCCTGATATTTAATCCACTTTAGTGAAGAGTCAAGCACAAAAATTCCCAAGGGAGAAGAAAACCAGCATGACTGTGGGCATGGTGTACCTCTTCCCCTGCCAACATGCTGAAAAATTCATGACAACAGTGAGCTGCATACTTTTGTAGTGTCCACTTAGGTATAGTAGTTTTCAAACCTCTCTGTTAAAAACCCAAACTTCCAAGGCAGAGGTGAAAATCAGCCATTCCTGCAATTCATCTTCTATTACTTGAAGGAGTAAGCTACCATATGGAGTCCTAGACCATTTTCCCCCTCCCCTTCTGGGAGTGGAGTGGGCCACCAGAAAATCCATGAATGCCACCAAGTCCAGTTCTCTCATTTCTCCCACTAGGGATACAAATGCAACAAAACCTGCAAGATGGATTTGGCTGAGCTGTCTCCTCTCAGGCACCTCTCCTATGAGTTTAACGGTGAGGACAGAACACAGCATGGCTATGATTCACTCATTTAAAAAAGCAGGCTGAATATACTGAAACACAGTTCTCCTCTAGCAGATCTAAAAATTAGCCAATTTCAATGTAGATCATCCCATAAATAGAGGTGGAAATGCAAAAGCACAGGAAGGAGCAATGTACAACCCACAGTTTGCTGCATTTTTCAAGTACTGGAAATGTACTCTGGTAGAAAGCACAGACTCAATGGTGGAGTTACTTCACCTAAACCACAGTTTCCTTCAGATTTACTACATCTCTCTGGTGTCGTTAACCACATTTTTAGAAGCAACTGCAGCACCTCTATTTTCCACACCTGCCCTACGATGTCTGAGAGTTTCGTTTCTGTGCTCCTCTATACACTCCCACACATGGGAATGACAATCCCCTGGGCCAGGAGATGCTTAAGCTATATAAAGGTTTCTTACCCACCTCCCACCGTCCCAAGAGACTGCATATAATTAAAAATAAATTAGGCCCAGATTGTGATCTGCTAATTCAGATGTAGCAGGATCTCTCTCTGCACGTGCACCTTTCCCTCACCCTGCTTAAAAGTGGCCTGAGAGTCATGTTTTCTTACTGCAGACCCTTAATATCTATCTCTAGGGAAGCTGTTCTTAACCTTTAAATTGGATACCAGAAGCAAAAAAGTACCAGGAACATACTGAGAAAGAGTTCGTCCACATTTTTACAACCTTTTGCATGAGAAAATTAAACAATTCATATCTCACTGGTAAACAGAAGAATGGCTAACACTGTGGGTAGCTACAGAAGCCACAGGCTAACACTAAAAAGACACCACATTTCATACAAATGACTCAGCAAATCAGCAGTACATAAGGAGTCCTGAACCTGGTCATCTCACCCTATTGTCATGGCCAAAAATGTCCTGATTATACTGACCTGCCTCTTTTTCCCTGAAGTCAAAAATATCCTGATAATACTGACCTGCCTCTTTTTCCCTGAAGCATGGTGTTAACAGGCAGCCACCAGCAATTCTGCAGTCCAAAGGGGGACAGAAGGTTGGAATTGGGGTAGCTGGGTTGTGTTGGTAGATACAGGCTAATTCATAACCAGGACAGAGAGGATCTTACTTGTGAGCAGAAATGTGGGGTAGGACTGTGGGGTGGGAAGGATGGAGGTAAGAGAGGATGGTGGTGGGAATCATGCTGGAATTCAGCAACTTGCCTTTCTCAAGGGACAGGGTGGTGGAAGGGCTGGGTCATGCCAAAAGACCAGGTGTGGTAGCCAACAAGGAATGCTCTGGGGCAAAGGCCTGGCTGATGATTTGAGCTAAAACCAATCAGTAAAAAAGGAATGGCTGACAGTTACAGTGGCTACAGATTCTCAAAGCCACAGATGAGCCAACACCACTCTCTGCTGAAGCTCTGTAGGCACATATGTGGCTCAAGTACTGGAAGCAGAACAAACGTTTACAGCCCAACCCTGACTTGGACTGTGCTAGGAGTCCATACCTGCCCCTACCTCCTTCTCTTTCTCCTTCTCCTCTGCTTGGTCACAGCCACCTATAGGCTGGAGCCTCAAGAACTGTCTTATCAGCTCCATCCTCTTCCAGGTGCTGGGCCAAGAACTGGAGCCTGCCAGCCCAGCACAGTGCCATGACTGCAACCTCCCAAGAAACACCACCTCAGAAAGCTGAGATCATGCTGCAGAGGATGCTTTCTGAAACCTGCCATCAGCTGCATTAGTGCAAAGTCCCTCCATGCTCCAATGACCTCCTCTAATTCTTCAGAGCAGAATGCTGTCTGCTTGAAAGCTACTGCGAGCCAGGGAGTGAGGGAGTAAGTGAGCATGGATGCTATTTTAGCCAACTGAGAGTAACTATGCCCTTAGCAATCCAAAGATAAAAATCCATTATTTTGTAAACAGGCACCTCTCTTGAACTATTCTCCAGCTTTTGGGCAAATACTATTTTTACTTTAATGGTACAGGAGTCCTTGGTTCCTACTGAGGACTCATATTGCACTGTGCAAGGTCTTACACAAATGACACAAGAAAGCAACACACCAACGCTGCTAAATCATTTAGAGGTCAGAACCTAGATGTACTATTTTCTTTTAGTTCTATTTATTTAATACGTCAACGTATAAGCGAAACACACACAAAAAAATACTGGTTAGAATATCTGTTTGCTAAAATCAAAGTCACCATGCACATAGAAATAAAACAATATCTGACAAAACTGGTGGGGTTGAAATGTCATTGCTTGTAAAGCAAAGCAGCAATAATAGGCTGAAATTTTATCTATACTGTAAAACCAAAACACTGTTTTCTTTACTATAAAATCAAGATTAAACAGTAACATTTATACTGTATTAACAGTTTCTGATTTATGATTCAAGTTCTCTAGTATTTTTATGCTTTTTTTAAAAAAATTATGGTTAATCATCCTTAGCTACTATAGCAGCAGATTTTACATTTATTCAATTTTTAACTTTTTTTTATTTTAGGACTAGATAACCTAGTATGCCATCAGTTCTACCAACCTACAGGCAGCTGTATTCTAATTAGACACAATTTCATCAGAATTACAAGTATCTATTAGGTATTCAGACAGTTGAATAGAAACCACATTTATTTTGGATGAAGAAGAGCACAAAGTTATTTCATACTTCAAAGCTTAATCTTTTTTTTTTTTTTTTTTGGAGGGAAGGGAGTGGCAGATCATTGAAATGGATGACATTTAAGGTACTAGAGAGCAGTGAAACTAGTAATAAATGTCTAACTGGATGTAATAGGAAATAAGTGGGTGACTTCAAATGAAACGATTTTGTAGAAATACACAGCACTAGAAGGAGATAGCACTGATGATTCAAAAATTAACTTGAATGTAGCAACACCTTTAATTTACTATTTGAGAAGGTATTTAATTTGTGATTTTGCTGTGAACTAGTTCCCTAAACAGCTGCACTTTACAAACTGACAGACATGGCTGGTTTAGAGCCACTTCTGTTACCAAGCATTAGCTGCATTCTGTTACAAAAGACACAACCTGTGTTTCAATGTAACATTTATGAATTTACAGTGATAAAAATGAGAAAACAGCATTTAAGGCAAAACCCTTCTCAAGCAAACAGCAGACAGATTAAAGTCATTTTTATGGAAGAGGACAAAGGATTTTAACTATAAAACAAACTACTGAAAGTTATTAGTATGAGTACTGAAGAAGTACTCAGAAATGTGTGAAAAACTTTAGTTTTAAAATAGTATTTTACTCCCATAGTTATGATTATATTTACTTAGAAAGAACTGTAAAACTGGAACATCAGACATACAACTGCATTGTCCAAATGACAGTAACGTTGGCTTCTGCTCAGATTACACAAGACTACTCAAATATTATTTAAGACTCCAATATTAAATCTGTCATTTTTATGTCCCAATTTTAGCATGCTCTGCCAAAGAATGTAAATGTTTTCTAAGGCCTCCTGAAAAGAGGGTCAGAGAAGCTGCAGCAGGAAGACACAAAGAGGTTCCTTAAGGACAAATCCTTCCTCTGCAATCTGCTGACACAGCTCCCATCAACACCCACCGGGGAGAGCAGATCCAGAAGTATCTGCCTGCTAATTCTGAGTGTGTTTACTTTTGTGGGTTGGTTACACCTCAGACACATCTCCTTATGAAACCAAAGCAGGTGACTAGCTCTGATGCAGCTGTAAGGCAAACAATCCAAAGAAATCCTCCAAACACGCATTTATGGTTTATTTGCCTCACGTAGCTATATCCTTTCAACACAATGATTTGTGCTGCAGATTCTTCCCTGTCCTTCTTTCAACAGTCAAAGCACATTGTTTCACAGGGCACTGGTGGCACAGATGTGTGCTCAGGTTTCCCCTGCCTGTCAGGGGCACAGATCTTGGCTGACAAAGGCAGCACAAACAATGATTGAGTATATTCTCTTCCAAATACCCTTTCCAGAACAAGGTATCAAGACCAGGGACACTGGCTTTGCAATACCAAGGTATCACAAGACCAGGGACACTGGCTTTGCAATAGTTAGGTTTTCTTAACATCCAATAAGTTTACTTCTATTGTACCTGTCTATAATAACATTGAATCAGTCCTCTAAATAATTATAGCATTCCTCTCAGTTCTGGCTGAAGACTTTTCTTCCTCATAACATTACACTTTATATAGAAGAAAAAAACAGAACTATGTAACAATTGGGCTTTTTCTTCACTACAACATATTTATGTTTCCACTCAGTCATTCTGCTGCATTAATTCAACAGTCTGATTTCACAGACAGCTGCAACATCAGCTACAGCTACACCAACAGCTTAGTACCCCCAAAAATCTGAAACCTGTGACAAACAAAATGCAGCCTGAAATCTCTACCATCTATATTACTCTTTTATAGGTCCAATAAAAGTGGCCTGCTCCCTGAGCTGTTTGCTTTTAATACCAGAAGTAAACAAATTCCAGGCTCCATTTTTATTGGACTCTTTAAAAGAGAAAGCTCCAAAGGCTAAAATCAGAGCTACATCATATGGCAGCTATAACCCAAGAAAAACAGCTGAGTTGTGGGAAACAATAAATTCTGTGTATTCTTTCTTTTTCAAGATTCCTTTCAGTGACATATGAAACAGTTGAGTTGTGGGAAACAATAAATTTTGTGTATTCTTTATTTTTCAAGATTCCTTTCAGTGACATATAACTATATTCATGCAATGCTTATTTTCTGGCTACTATGTAGGATACAGCCATTTGCAGCTGAAAGCACAAAACATTATGCTGGAGGTGGCTAGTAGGTAATCATGAAATCAAGTAAGCACAAATTAAAGTGAGAGAAATGAAAAGGGGTTAGACTTGCAGCTGAATGTGCAACTTCAGCTTCAGTACTAAGTATCCCTCCTTGACTGCACAAACTCAGTATTCCTTTTTCACAGATTATATACATGTGTATCTGCATGTGATAACACACATGTAATTTAAAGCCAGCTCCATAACCAGCTTCATCAACTAGATAAATCAAGCAGCAGCCAAATTAAACACTAGGTCACACAGTGCTCATGACAAAGTATAATGAAGGGTTAGCTAGAAAGCTTTTGATGGCAGAAAACATTACTTGCCGTTCAGTTCTGCAAATGTCTCTCGTACATTCTATGCTGCAGCTGAACAGGTATGTTGCAGGATTTAACCACCAAGGATTGTTTTAATCCAGGCAGTACCTCCACTGGATGCATGTGCCCAACAGTTCCTGCACCAGCAGCTTCCACAGAGGTACCCCATTGGGAGAGGAAGCAAGCAGGATCAGGAGGAGAGGCACAGGAGAAGGAAGACTTCAGAGCAATTGCTTAAGTGCTAGTTAAATAAACTCTAATGATTACCAACACAGTCACCTGATCATGGTTCAACACCCATTTGTGCAGTCTTTGACTCTTAGTTATATCTACTGTGCTATAGCTGTGAAGGTTCAGTGAAATAAACTTATCAGGATAAACTATCTATGTGTGGGAATGACTCAAGTTGTGGTAAAAGTATTTTTGGAAGTTGGGAGATGAAATTGTTATGTGAAGTAACATGAAAAGGATCAGGATCTAATGGTTGTCAAGAGTCCATACAATGATAGAATGACAGGGAAGAAATACAGATTTGGACTGGAGGCCTTAGGCCTTCCTTGTGCAAGAGGAGGCCTGAGAGTCCTGGGATTGCAGAAGGGAGGCACAGCAGTACAATGATAGAATGATAGGGAGGAAATACAGATTTGGACTGGAGGCCTTCCTTCTGCTGTGCAAGAGGAGGCCTGAGAGTCCTGGGATTGCAGAAGGGAGGCACAGCAATGAGCTGGTCAGAAGACCTGCCTGCCTTGGCCAGATGAGAACATGGACAATGGAAAGTCTCGTTTTCTCCTATAAAACACATGTAGGATAAAAGGCATAAATAGATGAGCAGATAAGAATTTCATTGACCAAACAGCCAAGTGAGACTGAGACCTCTTTCGGAAAAGAAATTCCAGCAATTTTGGATAATACAATAAATATTCCTAATTAGACAGGCACAGTCTAAGAAAATATTATGTGGTAGAGCTCTTGCACTTCTGTTCGCTATGCTGACAAATTTAACCTGATAAATCTGCTTTTCTTGTATGTTTTAAGGTTAAAAAAATATACCACTATTGTCTGTGACCACAAAGAAGTAGTGCACGAATTCCAGAAGGTGACCACCACCTTACACAGCAGCAAGGAGCTGACGAAGCTTTTGTACCACCTTTTCAGTGTCAGAGAACATAGTGATTATCCAAGAGTGGGTATGAGGCTGCCTGAAGTCATCATGCTGCCTGCATGAAGACCTGGCAGGCTGTGCAGCAATGTACCCAACAGGCACTGTGACACAGGTACAGCTGGTCAGGAGACCACAGGCTTGAAGTGTACTTGGAGTGTGTGCCCACACTGCAGGGAAAAACTGTCACAGAAGAGTTAGCACAGATGAACAACCACCTCTTCCAAGGTACAGATAAGTAACCTGGTAAACATTCTGCTCATGAGCAAAATGTGCTCATACACAGAGGTATAGGTGAAAAAACCCAAAGCAACTAACCAAACAGCACAAAACTTAGGATAGTGAATAATTTTGAGACCAATCCTACATAATTGCCCAACCAACCAAACAACACAAAATTTAGGATAGTGAGTAATTTTGAGACCAATCCTACATAATTGAGCTCACTTTCTTAAACACACACCCCTTCAACTCAATGGATCTTCAGGACAAATTAGTAAACCAGCTTTTTTGTTCATAGCTACACAGTACTGCTGTACCTCCTGGACCACTGAGATGTGACCACTATGTCATGTGAACAGTTATTTTAAGAATGCAAGGAAAGCATAAGATTATGTTCATGAGTAGTCACCTGTTAAGTTTCTGCAGTTCATATACCATGTGGGATTTCTTACTGCTGGCTTTGTTCTGTAAACATGGGAACAGAGGGAACGCTCTAAGCTGAGACAGAGAAGATTCAGAGGAGATGTTAAGAAAAGTTTTTTCCCTGTTAGGGTGTTCAGGCACTGGAATAGATTGCCCAGGGAGATGGTGGAGTCACCATCCCTGGAAGTGTTTAAGAGACATCTGGATTTGGCACCGGAGGATATGGTTTAGGGGTTACAGCAGAGGGACAGGTTAATGGTTGGACTTGATGATCTTGGAGGTCTCCTCCAACCTTGATGATTCCATGAGTCTAGGATTCTATGAATTTTCTGCAGAGTAACCAGGTGCATAAACATCTGTTATGTAGACAGGCAAGATATTGTTGAGATAAGAACATGCAAAAATGTTCACAAGAAAGCAAAGTCAAGACTACAAAAAAATTAAAGTCTGATTGTTTTGGATTTTTGAAAGTTAACACATATTAACGTGATTATTCACACTCAAGTGTTTCCAGAGAATGAAGCCCCTGAGGCTAACAATAACCATGAGAAACTTAAAAGCAAAAGAGGGGACAGCTCCTGGTGGTTAGGACATTTAATACACAGAGAAGAGACCATAAAATAGATGCAGAGCTGGGAGATGCATGATTCTCCACAGACAGAAGACCTCAGGTTTGCCCCCCATAAGCAACTAATACTAGGAACAGTTGAAGATGCAAGAATTGTAAAATGTATTTTCAATTCAGCTGTTGATTTAGAAGAGTTAAAGAAGTATAAACCATCAAATGGACATCATAGCACACCTTAATACCTGGGGTTTTTTTCCTCAGATGACAACCTAAAGTGAATGAAAAGCTTTCTTAAGAGAGTAAAAATGGGGATTGCTTGCTGTCCTGTCAATGCAGCTTTAAAAACTAACAGTCACTCTCTCTGTCCTATCTTCCAAAGGCTCAGAAGAAAAATGGGATCTAAAAACTTCTTTCTCCTCTAAGAAAACATAGTGTGAATGTACTCACAGACAACTAAGTCAAGGGTATATCTCCTGGGAAATAAAACTCTCATCCAACCCATTTTTCATTGCCTGATATGAGACAAAATGAAGGCCTATCACACAGAAAATCAAAACCAGTAGCAAAGTCATTTGTTGCCTGGTGAAAGGGACACGGAACTGGCTAGCTATGATTAGTCAAGTAAGCACACAGCCAGGACAGTGGCAGAAAGCTCTCCAGCAGTGCTACACATAATTTGTTGTCTGGTGAAAGGGACACAGAACTGGCTATCTAAGTAAGCACACAGCCAGGACAGTGACAGAAAGCTCTCCAGCAGTGCTACACATAAGAACAGTCCAGCAAAGCAACACACAACAACTTGGACAAATTCTAGGATCCAGGATGAAGTAACATGGATGTTCAGCTTGGAAATTAAAAACTAACACTGAAGAGTTGGAAAGACCCTTCTCAATAGAAAGGGCAGGGTCACTGTTCAGGAACTGTGCAGCTGGACTGGCCCAAAAGAGACTGACCACAGCCACCTAGAAAAACTGAGTGCTACTTAGCCCAGGAGATTGCATGGCATGGACCTTCAATCACAAGCTCTCTGGCTTGTGGATTTTAAGATGTTTTTCTCTCTGTTGTTTTTTGTTCTATAAAAATTATACTGCTGTTTGAAGGTCATTTCTGGTCACTGATCACCACATCACAGCTCTTAAGGGAATACGGTGGCAGCTTATGAGTTCAGTTGCACTTGCTGGGATTCACAATGAGCAGGAACATAGCAGGATCCTTTTACAAGAGACAGGATCACTCAGGGCCAGGAAGCAGCTGGGTGATTGATTCAGTGTGGGAGAGGCTGGCCTAGGCTACCAAGGCAGCCTACCTCAGTGCTTATCAATACATGACTCTTCCCTGTTTCGGGAGTTAACATTTTGCTAAGATTATTATTAAAACTGCTTTTGATTATTATTAAAAGTTTCTGTATATACAGAACCCAGGGCTTGCCTACTGGAGCTCTGGATAGCTTGCACTACAAATGTCACTAGTTTAGTTCAACACAGAGTCCCTCTCTGCACTGGTGCCTATGTTTTTCTGCCTCCCTGCCCCAAATAAGGCATAAAGGCAGAAACGTTCACTTTTTTAATACAAAGATTCACAAAAGGTTTGGTCTCCATTGCAGCTGGTGAAGTTTGAACAACTGTACATGTCCAAGCCCTTGACTTCATAGGAATAATTTTTTTTTACATTGGTCAAAATGCCTCCTGCTTCTAATCAGGCTAAAACTCAGAAGAGCCAACAAGAGCTTCACTCACCAAGTCTCAGAGTTTAAACTATCACTCCTAGATAGATGGTTATCAATGGTGTTTGTCTGAAAATCTCTCACCCACCACAAGGCATTGTTAATGACCTGTTAAATATAAAAACATTTGCTGCAGCTCTTTTGTGCTCCTTTTTCTACATCACATAGTAACACTGCATCGTTTCTGATACAGCCTACTCCCAACTCTTGAAAACCTTCTGACTCAATCATATGCCATCTAAACACCAGGACTATTTTTATCTTCCTTAACATGCTTCAACTTCAGGGCTTAACTGGAATTTCTAACAAAGAAATGATAATATGCTCAGCAATGTGCTTAGATTTGTAACATATACTAACTGCATTTTATGCTGTACCAACCTGTAAATCACAACTGCATGGAGTATTTTGGTTTTGTCCCTGATATTTTCTGCCCCATTTCAGCTAATATGAGAAATTATCCAGGCAATGTTTTTTAGCCAAATATGACATTTTGATTCTTAAAAACAAACTTAAACCAAACCATTGCAAGTGAACTGTTCATAAAATAAAAGTACTTGGTTCTTTAAACAGCAGCTTGAATCTACAGTGTCTTACTAAATTCCTATGAATATCATAGAATCATAGAATCAACTGGGCTGGAAAAGACCTCAAAGATCAAAAATCCAACCCTACTGTGGTTACTAGACCATGGCACTAAAATATCTGTGGACAAAGGCAGGGATATGGATATCTCTATGTAGATACATACAGCATATCCTATTTTCAGAAACTGAGTATTTCGGAAATGACAACACAATTAAGATGTTAGAATTGCTCATAAAACCTCACTAACGTAATTTTTTATTTAAATGGTGGCCTCTTCAGGAAAAGGGAGCAGCTCTCTCTTGCTCTTCCCACCTGCAGATGCAGATTCTTTCCTCCACTCAGTGTATCAGGTTTGGCATTCATCTGAGTCATCACTAATTTAGAATGCACAAATTTATTTCTGAGGGGAAAAAAAAGGCTGGGGCTGTGTGTGTGTGTTTGTTTTGCTTTTAGAACAGGTTTAGCTTGCTGAACTGACTGATGCTGGAGCCTGGGCCAGCACAGAAAGAACACAGGTAAGACTGCTCCTTCTGATGCAGCTAACCTAAACGTGCTACCTATGTCAAAATCAGACCCTAAGAGTACTAGTTAACTAAACCTTTTAAATATAAATTTAGTAGATAATAGCAATTTCAAAGGATTTTTCTTTGTGGTATGTTTCATTAAAGCAGTTACACCCTGTGGTCAGAACTCAGAGAGACACATAGGAACTCTTCACAGAAAATTTGGAATCTGTCACAAAGCCTTTCTATCAGTAACTACCGAGAGCAGTACAGACTTCTACAACAAAAAAAATTCCAAGTGAAAAAAACAAACCTCACATCAGTGTGAAGTCAATATATTTGTATTAACATACCAAATCTATACAACTCATAGAATCCTAAAATCATCAAGGCCAGAGAAGACCTCTAAGATCATCGAGTCCAACTATTAACCTGTCACTGCTGTGACCCCTAAACCATATCCTCCAGCATCAGATCCAGACACTCTTGAACTCCTATCTGGTAAGCTCATCAAGCTAATCAAGACACTGATTTACTTTTTTTTTCAATCCCTTTCTCATGTCATCTTCACACTTCCATTGCCTCCAAAATCACCGATTAGTAAATGCTAACATACCGAATCAGAGATAGCAAGCTCTGTCAGAGTACGTTAGTAACTGGGAACTAATATTAAGAAAAAAAAGACTGAGCTTGTAGAGTAGTGAACCACAGAGCTTTAAAAATTATTGCCATGGGATCTGCCCAAAAAGCAATGAAGTGACGAGAAGAGATCTTTCTACCTCAGTATCAGAACTCAGCCTACAGATCAGCTGAGCAAACCAAACAGTGCTGTGCAAGAGGTGCTGATCCCTCCTGCTCTGCAGAAGGTTATTACCAATAGCTCACACAGTATTTGGAAAACACACCCAAGGGAACAAAAACTACCACCTGAAGTTCCACTCAGACTGTGGATGGGGCTGATGTTAAAGCACCTTCTTCAATTCACTGTTTTATGAAGGAAAATTTCAACCTCCTGCAAGAAACAGTAACCCTGACATTCAAATATGAACTCACATCTTCGACTGTAACTGTAGGTTCATCTTCACTACTGTTAAATCAATTGTACTTAACTCAATTACAGTGAGGTAATTACATTAACATGAGTCAGTGCATCCACACATGGCATTTGCACGTGTGCTGAGCAAATTGCTGTTACCTCCCACATGGCACAAGTACTTCACTCAGTCACATCAAACAGTACACAGCTCAGGACACTTTCACCTGCACTTCAAGCCAACACACTGTTGCCAAATGCCTCTATCCCACTCGCACAGGGGAATTGCAAAGCTGTCCTTAACCAGGTACAAACTAACCCCTGTGTGGGTTTACCTACCTACAATTCAGGCCTTGTCGTCTAAAATTTACAATGTCCTAATGCTTTTGGAAAGGGAACAACAAAACTTTAGAAACCTGTTATTATTAAACAGAAAAGTGAGGAGAAAATCAACAGTAAGACATAAATTATCAAACATCAACAAACCTGTGTGAGTTACAAGATTTTTACTGTTACCACAAACATCATGATTCATTGGCTCCTGACTACATCTGCTGGCAGACACACACACACCAGTTTCAATCTCTCCTGTCTCCCTCAGGCTACATACATGCCACTCATGAAACAGCTCAGGCATCATTCCCTGGCTCTGAAGCAAGGTGGCACAGCATAATTTAACATTCATCTGGCAGTATTCTTTTCTTCTCCACCTCTGCTCCACTCCCAAAAGACAGGGTAGCTGTGTTCTGAGTGCTGACCAGAGCAATGCCACCAGGCATACACCCTTCTGCCAGATCACAGAACCTTCAAGGTTGGAGGAGACCTCTAACATCAAGTCCAACCATTTTGCCTGTCACTCTGCTGTAACCCCTAAACCATATCCTCCAGCATCAGATCCAGACACCTCAAACGCTTCCAGGGATGGTGACTCCACCACCTCCCTGGGCAACCTATTCCAGTGCCAAATGCAGTAGCAGTTGCTGTGGGGAGGGGAAAAACATCCATAGGGAACAACATACAACCTCTCACATCATGAAGGATCACACTCCACTGCCTCAGCCTGCTCCTGGCCCTGGGTTACTTATCACTAGATGTAGCCTAAGCCATACTGGTTTGTAACTGGGAGAGTTTCTGCCACTGGTCATTGCAGCAATTATGTACAGCTGGCCCATGCCTTAATTCAAGCAAGAACCTGTTCTCTGGTAGCTGTGAGCACAGCTCAGCAGTGCTCCTCTCTCATCTCTGCATCTTCAGAGAAATCTCTGCACTACTTTCTGAAACAATCAACAATCAGTTGCCAAGAAACTGAATCTACAGTCAAACGTGTAAAAAGCAAACCCACAGGTACAGCAAAATAGCAAACTAATGCAACATGTATTTTCTCTTAAGAGCCTTGTCTGAAGTCACTGAACACAGTATTCAGGAGATTCCATTATCAGATACTGTACCTAATTTAGAAAACTTGTGAATGTCTCCCCTCACTGTATGTGGACAGCCATGACTGATAAAGATGGAAATGAAATACCAACTATAGAACACATTCCCTGGTGTTCAGGTGTATGACACAGTTAACAAATGGTAGTGCTAAAATCCCATCAAAGGAAAGATGAAAATCAAACTAAAGATGGGGATGACTTTGGAGGCAGAAGGACAAGAGGAATGTAGGTTTGTGTTTGTCTAAAGAAGTCCTTTCTAAAACACTTTTAAAGAGCTTCATCATCTACTCACTAGCCAGGAATAAACATACTTTATCACAGAAGTACAAGTATTTTCTGCTTACATTCTGTAACTGAACACACAGAACACAGAACCTAGAATACTAATGCCAAGAAACAGGTTAAATACATTAATATAAGATTTCAAAATATCATTATTACAAAACACTGAGTTAAAGTCAACCTCTGCATAAAAATGTGTATTTATGCACAGATCAGAGATGTACTTTCTTAGGAATGAATAAAAGGCACTAAATTTGCAAAGACAAACTGATATTTCAACGTGTCCTATGGTTTTCAAGGGTTTATCTTGGGAAAACTTGTTTGAAACACAGAAAACCAGAAAGGAAATAATGATTTTATTTGGTGCTTGTTTACCTTTTTAGACTGAGTGTGCTGCTTCTTAGTTTTTCTGAATTGTAATAACAAACCACAGTAGAAAAAACAGATCTCAACGAAATCTATTGAGGGATTTTTTACAAACATCTGTGCTATCTTTCACTATTAAGTGTCAAGCAATCCGTACAAAACCTCAAGCCCTGGTTTAAGGCTACTGCATTATTTCACAGAAAAAAAAAACCACATAGACCTTCACTTTCCTTTTGCTGCGTTTTGCAGTGCTTCTCCTGACTTTCAGTGCACTCTTCTTTAAATCCAACACTCGTATTCTCTGATCTTGCCAGTGTCCTGTGTGGCTACAAGCTCACACGGTGAGGTCAAGAGAGAGCACAACCAGAAAACTTGTGGAAAAGGCAAACAAAATGGAGGAGGGGCACCCACAGAAGATGAAGGAAAGGCAGCAGAAATGCCCACGGTGGACAACTGCGTTTTTCTCACATCTCACAAAATAGTGTTTCCCTATCACTACTCATGAACTTCAACAAAAAAGATATCAAAGAAAAACTCTTCCCTGCTCAACCTCCCCAAATTTCCAGGGGTAATTCTGAAACTCTTTATTTACTAGGTGTTATATCCTATTTGTAAAGAGTTTATGGCAAAACGCTGACTCACAAATGCAAAGCTGATGGGAGAGAAACTAAGTTTATAGTTTCCTCTTGAAATTAGTGATTTATCTACTTTTACTCAGAAAAGGTACACACTGTTTGTTTCGTTTTGTAAAATAAACACTCTGCTATGCAAATACCTTTACATGGAAATTAAATTTACATTTCATAGTTTTTCAACCACTACTTTCACAACTGATTCTCCCCTTATTTTCTCTCCCACAGCTTATTCTTTCTCACATTAAATTTTCCATTTGTTTGCAACATACCCTCCCCCAAGCCCTGGAAAAAAAAGACAAATTGCTTACTGTTAATGTCACCTTGGTAACTTATTATAACTACCTGAAATTTGGAAATCAATAATGACCTGAAGAACAACCTCCAAATAAAGATAAATGGTATTTTGTTCACTTAACTCAGTCTTTGCTAGTGTAATGTGCCAAATAATTCAATTTGTTACAATATATCCAATACTGATATCCTCCTCATTCTTATCTGTGTGCCAGAAACATCCATACCTACTTTGGCTGGCATTATATTAAGGGAGCTGTGTAGAGCTGTGATCCACTTAGTCTATGTAATATCAGTGTACAAGGCACACATTGTCTGAAAGTGCCAAATTACTCTAATCAACCATTAATCTGTGCAATAAATAAAGCTGACTGAACAGTGTAACGATCTCCGTTATGTGTTGCACTTGAACAGAATTTTTTTAGCTTAGCAATTTCTTTTTTTAAAATACCTAGATGTACTTACAAGAAAAGCAGCTACAAATTCAAACCATATATATGAAACACAACCTCATTTTGAGGATCCTGATCAAATGCTATTAGAGATTTGCTGCTGGATAGACTCATTCATCAGTAGAAATCTCTCTGTGTGAGAGAAATATTTACCAAAAATTTCAGGACATATGTTTTGCTCCATTAAAACCAACACTCCTCCTCTGCCCATCTCAGCTGCCTGAGGCCACTCACCCCAACAAAAATGATATATATACACACATACATAATAGAGAATATATGTATACAAATAAAGAGTATATGTATATAAATAAATATATAATGTTTATGTACATCTGTATTAGCTCCTCACCAAAGAGCTCTGAGGGAGAGGGGTGAACACTAACATACAGTGAGTAGCACCACACTGTATCCCTAGTACATTGCACCTTACTCAGCCACAGCACAACTTGTGTCAATAAACAATTTGAAGCTAATCACTCTTGGTTTTTATTAAATACAACATCCTTCTGACTTCAGGTTCAATTAGCAGCAACTAGACCTCAACCTTTTAATGCACCTACTAAATCTGCCCAGGTTATGTGTATGCAGCACCAAATTAATTTCATTGGCCCTGCACAGACAGAATTTAGTCCTGCTAGCTCTCAAATAGAGAGCTCATACTGCAATTTGCCATGCAAGGGAGTTCTGAGCTTAGTTCCAGACCTCACTCATCATCAGCCAAACCCAATGAAATCCAAGTGACTTTGCAGCTATAGCACAGGTAACCAACCAGTGTTTTGCAGCACTGACCTAGTACCATGAATTCACACATTCCTGCACATGAGAAGTAGCATTTCTTTAAAAACATTTTAAAGTTCATTCAGGATAAGGCAGTGAAAGTATTTTTCAAATGTGCTTAAAGGAAAAATAAAAATTACTGCTACAGCCTGCTTTGAAACAGAGTTTGGGCACCAGGAGAGGAGCTGTTTATGGCTTATTTCATGTAGTCTTGGTTGTCCCTGAACCTTAGGCAAAGTATCCACTGAGTTCGGCTAATAGTTACATAGTCTACCACAACAGTTCAAATCGCAGAGACTCAAAGGACCTCAAATTGATCCTCCTGCACTGTTAATCACAGAATCATAGAAAAGAAAAGGAAAAGGTGTGTGTGGTAGAGGAGACAGCTCAGTTATACCTGCCAGTTATGCATCAAAAGGACACTCACAAATTAAATGTCACCAGCAGCAAACTCACTCTCAAATATTCCTGGCTTTAAAAAGTTACAGAAATAGACACATCCACTATTTGCAGGACTGTTAACATCTAAGGAAATGAGTGCCAGACCAAGTCCAGCACTGATATAAGGTGCAGTCTCAATGAGCATATGGCAGCAAAGGTGGGAGGCTCTGTGAGATTCAGTTGTGCAAAGTCTCACTCTGACATTTTTTCCTAGCTAGCAAGTTAAATCAATGAGAGCAACAAGACATTCAAGGAATAGGACCTCCCATTTAGGCTTAGTTCCTCAAAACTTACACTCTACTACTGCCCTGACACCAAAGTGGTGTATTCTGCATTTCCTCAGGCTGCATACATTGCTTTCCTCAAGTTAGCTCAATTTTTCATGTAGCAAACCCAAAGTTTTATGAGCTTGCTGAGACAAATCAAACTCAAACACACACAAAAAAAAATCACTAGTTTTCAGATCAAAAGTATTTCAATTCCTTCTGCAGCTAGAAGGCAGTGGAATTGATATGGGAGCCCAGGAACATGAGCTAGGGTGGAGGAAGGGGTGGGAAGGATTGCCTCTTCTAGCAGAAGTCTACAGTTGGTTGGCTTAAGGCAGTAACAAAACTACAGGGTTGTAACAAACAAAGATTTTGTCCAGAAGAAAAATACCCCAAACAAACAAAATAAATCCCCCCCAAAAGCCCAAGCCAACATAAAAACCCAACAAAACAAAGCAAAACCCCAAACCCAGAAGCCTAGCATAGATCACATCTTCAGCAATTATTTCTTCAAGATTAATAGTGATACTTACTTAATGTAAAAAAAACCCAAACAACTCATGCAGTATAATTATGGGGCTCACAAAAACAGCAATGAAAAGTTAAATGTGTATCAACCAATTGTAATTATGCATTGGTGTATGAAATGTCAATTTTTGGGCTCTCCAAGATTTATGAAAAGCATTTCTACCATTTGGGATTGGAAAAGCAACATGTAACAATAACCTTAAAAACAGAACTTTATGTAGAAAGGTTAAAATAAGTAGCCAGCCTCAAAGGAAACATTATCCAAATATCCAAATAATCTAGTGTGTAGTAAAAAACCTGTACATTTTGTAAAACAACTCTATGTTTAATTGAAAACATTTAGCCATATGACACACGTGAATTAACTAAAACTATAGAAAACCAATGTTATCTGTACTTGAAATGTGAAATACTTCTGCTGGGAAAACACTTCCAAGAAGCATGTGCCATCTATTTGAAGCTAGCAATAAAGGTAAAGCAGCCTTTAATCCCTGCACGATTTTGAAACAACCAAAACGACCTTGGGGTTCTCTCAGTACAAATTCCTTCCATAACATATGCATCTAAAAACATGGTTTGCAAGTAAAAAAAATGCTGCCAGAAAAAATCTCCATGAGATTCCAGAAAGCTGAATTCTGCTGGGGGAAGAAGGAGCAACTGACACAAATGGATCTTAGTCAGTGGCATTAGACCAAACTCATCCCATAGGAGAGACTGTCCCAGAGGGGTGAATCACTACACCTTTCACAGCCTAGAAGCACATTTTCTATTTAGAAATGTAAAAAAAAAAATACTGGGTTTAATTATACTATTATAAACTACAGTCAGAGAACTTGTAAAACTGTTTTATACAACTCACCCACAGAGATGGTAAAATCAACATATTGAGACCTGGGTTAGGAAAGATTGCTTGATTTTATTTCCTTTGCAGCAGAAACGTATAGAAGAAACGTATATATTTCATTTATAATATATAAAGTATATATCTACACTTCTTTTTGTGTTTTCATAAAGAAAAAATCTAATAGACTATTAACCCTATTCTCAAAGAAAGTGTTTTAAGCAGTGAAGCTATAGTTCTAACACAAGGAAAAAAAGAATGTCATCAAGTCCATGCAGAACTTTGCCCAAGGACAGATTAAAGCAGAAGACCATTTTTAAGGGGTGAATCATTATAAAAGCTGCATATTTAAGGTCCTAATCTTGAAATCTTTATTTACATGAACAGGTCTTACTTAAAAGAACAAGTGTTTGCAAGATTGGAATCCCACAATCATTAATCTTCTCTAGTGGCTTTTTAGCATGAAGGTCTATGTTGTCCTTCCAAACAAAAGTAGATCACTCTGCTGGATATTTTGAATACTTTTCACAGGTTCTGTGTTGCCACATTACAGCACTCAGAATTTAAAAAGAAATTTTAAGCTGTGAGGTAAAACACTGAAAAGTCCTAACAAGTTCAAGATAAATTATTTGCTGTTGGTAAAAATGCATTCCCTTTAAAATGTCAACTATTTCTGTGAATAGGACTAGTTCAACGTGGCGTGTTGTTCAGCAGAGTAATTTCCTTCATCATTAGGAGGGCAAGCCTAACTATTTACCCAAGAGATCTAAGAAAAATCAGTAAACGTGCCTAACTTTATCACACCCACACTGAATTCTCCACCCAGTATTCTTCTTCCTCTCAGCATCAACGAAGCAAACGCCTTAGCTTATGTTTCATACACTCCTCAAAGGGAGAGTTTCTTTTCCAAGTGGTTTATAACGGGAGGTGGGAGGAGTGGAAGACATCACCACTGCCCATCCCCAGCCTCTTCGTGACAACACGGGTACCTTTGTGCTCTCAGGCCAGGGGAAATGTCAGGATGGGTTGGCTCATCCCCCAGGGATGCTTAACTACCCGATGGGGGAGTGCGGGGAGGGAGGACGGGGAGAAAGAACTTCTCCGCAGCTGAAGATGCTGCAGATTCCAGGCGGGATGCAGGCGAGGCACAGCGCTGCCACAGAACCAAGGGTGGCACTGGTTCTCTCCGGGTGGGACCCGCGGTTTATCCTGGACCACCAGAGCATCCCCCGCGGGGCGGGGAGGGATGTCGGGAGTGCGATCCGCCCGGCTCGGCTGTCCGGCTGGGGATGCCACGGCGCTGCGAGCAGCAAAGCTTCATCAGGGAGAAGTGTTTTCTGGCTGTTTCTTTAGCTGACATGGGCTAAATAGGGAGAACTGGTCCTCCCGCCCGGGAGAGATGCGATGCTCCCACTGCCCCACGATTCGGCACAGCTCTTTTTCACCTAGCATTATTTCGATCTTCAAAGATAACAGCATTTCCAGTTCTGCGGCGTGCGCGAATGAGCTTCCCTTTTGTCAAACAAAACGGGCTTAAACCGTATTAAGAGACTAGTATAAAGTAAAATCTTCGAATCTTTCCTATCCATCATTTCATCACGGTCAGCTGCCTGGGGAGGACAGGGTTATAAATGGCCCGAGGAAGCGATAGGCGATGAATAGCCCTGACCCTTGGCTTTCCTGGGTCTGCAATCTGAGCCGGGAGGGGGTAAATTCCTCCCGATCCCGATCCTGCTCTGCTCGGGCTGGGCAGGGCAAGGAGGGAGTCGTTAAAGAGGCCCCGGCACGGGGACAGCGGTAGGAGAGGACTTGCCACCCACCCAGGTGTGGGGTTTCATGCTGAGCTAACCCTCCAGCCAGCTGAGCTCCAGGCACCTCATTGCCTTGCCCAAATCTCAGCATCATCCTACAGCCAGTCCCTCCATCCCCAGAGCAGTCCCAGACAGCTTCTGTATCAGCAGCGACCTGCCCTGCTTCAATGTTACTAACTGAACATGCAATAAATACAATATCCACAGAAGAAAAAAAAAGGCACAGCTCATTCCTTGCCAAGCCAGAGGTTTTCCTCCACCCGCACCAACAGTAGCGCAGCAGAGAAGTTAACAGCCAACTGGCAAATCTTGTCAGCAAGCAGGAAAAAGACCCAGAATCTTTACTTTTGGCCCTTTCTAGACACCAGTTCCATGGGTTGGTTTGCAGTGCACTGATCCAGGCTGGCAAATATAAAAGCCACGGTGACAGTCAATGTTGCTCTTTGCCATTCCTCTACTCAGCAGAATCCAAACTGACCTACATTGTTAAACCTGTTTCCTGAAACAGGCATGAATGCTGCAGAAGATGAAAACAAGGCTTGTATGCAAATATTTAAGAGTTCTTATATTTCCTATATTATCCTATGTTCACAAGGAATGTTTCATCGTGTTTTTTTACATAATACCTAAATTCAATCTTCTAATTTCATTTCTTAATGATTGAATGGAGCTTTTAATAGTAACACTTTCATAGCAACACTTATCAGAAAGCTCATCATAAAATTTGTTGAACTCATGGAAACCTGACATTTCAAAATCTGAACATCTGTTTTTGATGCAAAAATATTTTGTTTAGTGAACGTGTCAAAATTATTTTACAATAATGTAATCAGCATTTTTCAACAAAACAATTTTTAAAGGAGGCAAGTATTAATGCATTTCTTCTGTACTGAGCATGTACCCTTATTGTTTGATAATTTACTTCTATACAGATTTAATAGAAAGAAATAAATTGCTTTTCTGTCCATCACCTTTAAAAATTTGGCAAGGAGATGTGAGTGTGCTCAGAAGAACAATGTGCTGGTAAGACATGCAAATTCAGATTAACTTTGCTAAGCCATTGGAATAAAACAGTAATAAAAAAAACCCCATATAAACTTTTTACATGTTAACTTAAGTAGACAAAGTCATAGATCAATACACATTTTTACTGTCTTACATACTATTAGTAAATAATTATCTGTCAAGTGCTCTTTTAGACCTGAAATGCCAGGAATTTCAAACTTGTTCAAAAATGGCAAAGCTACACTTAAACTAACAAACAACCTTCTGAATTTACTGCAAGAAATTTAGATGAAATTTAGATGATAAGTTCATACAAATAATACTTTTATAGAACTAGTTTGGGGGGCATTTAATAGACTGTGAAGCACTCACAAAGATAATAAAAACAAGTACACTGAATGATAATTTATACACACAAAAACCCCCTTACATTCCTTTAACAAAGCTTTTCTGGTTTAAGTATCTAAGCTCCCAAATCAAATTATCAGGGGGGAAAAAAAACCTTGAGAGAAACTGTGCATACGTATTGCAACTTCTTGACAACTGTTTCACTAATTTCACCTGGCTCAACATTTCATCTCTTAGTAACATTGGGTCCTTCAAGTATAGCTAAGACATTCTGTACTTTCAAAATGTTCATCAGATAGAGAGAGGGGAAAAAAAACAAGCTGAAGTTTACCAGTTTCTGAGAACTTAATAAACAGATTGTATTCATCACCCTAAAACAAGAATACTACAACTAAATCAATCATTTTCTCACTCAAGAGAATATAATACACTGTAGGTGCATTTCATGGCACCTATTGTGGTCAGTGTGAGTTTAGGTCCCTTGGAATGGACAGATGGACAAAAGGAAATCAAATTATAACTGTAAAAACATAGTATCGTTTTAGACAATTTAAAAATATATTTATTGTCATATAAAAAAAATAATATATAGGGAGATCACAGAAAATGTTGAACATTGATTATACTATCAAATAATGAACACTAAAAATAATAATTCTTTGGCCAAATGCTTCAGCCTTGGTAATTTTAACAGTCTAATCTTGGTTGATTTACAGTTGTCACCACTTAAAGAAATTACCATCCAAGGAAGCACTATCTGTATAAGGATTAACAATAAACCCACATAAGCATGGAATGAGCTATCACTTCCCAATAAACTACTGATGATTACTGCCAGTGAAAAAAAGAAACTGTTACAAAAATAAAATTATCTGCCATTGTAAAAGCCTGGTAATTGCTTAATTAAAGTAAATTAATGAAGATTACTGTAAAAGGGTTTTGGGAAGACTGAATCTACATTATTAAACATAAGCAGATTTTGCTGCTCAAAGCAGACTGATTATTTTTGAAAAGCATTTGCAGCCCTGAAAAATGTTGTGCAGCCAGTAAATGCAAGAACATACAAAACGGACTGTGCATTTTTATTTCTTACAAAAGTCTTTGATAGGTTCTACTGAAGACAAAGTAGATCAAACCTTCCCAACCACAGTGTTTTGGATTTAAATAATTTAAACACTTTCAAATCTGATAGATCATATTTCAGAATGCTGAGTAGGTTTTTTAATTCTTATGAAGAGAAGGCATTGCTAAGTGGAGAATCTGATAGCATAGGTTCTTAGTGTACATAATAGTCCAGGAGAATTAAGCACTCCTTAGTGAAAGATGTGGCATTTACTGCTCCATTAAGTGTTCGCAGAAGCATGAACTGACACCAACCAAATCCTATTCCAGTAAGTCCAAGCAAAAATTTTTAGCTTCAGATGTACTATATTTCTGCCTGAAAATCCTGAACATTATTTCCATCTTTTAAAAATCTGTAGCTCTTTCATCATCTGCAGTTCCCTCCCACAGTCCTCTCTTTGAGACTAGTCACGGGAAGTCAATGGTGACATGCAAAGCTCTCAGAAATGAAGAGTTTCTTTGTTTATTAATGAATCTGCTTCACATCCAGATCAACCACCTTAAAGTAATGCCTATCTTTAATTATCACTGGTTCCTCCAGCTATTTAAAAACACTTTGAAAAATTCTTGTATCTTTGTTTCCAGGTTGCAATAGTTTCTAAACCAGAATCACACACGCCGAACAGGATGCCCTGGTGGTTAAAATCAGCCTGCATGCTACAGCCACACCAACCCCGACCCAAGAAACCATGCCTTCCTCGCAGGGTTACCCTTCTACCCTACATTCCCCACCCATTAAACTGATTTTGCAAAACATGCTACATGAAAGCATTAAACAAAGGTGACTTTGACTGCAATAAAACAGCTATTACAAATGTAACATGCTGTCTTTAATTAAAACACACAGACACACAACGCCCCAAAACCAAACAACGAAGGCAGCAAATAAAGCAGAATGGCACAGCCCAATGAGAATTTATTCACTGTAGCAGAGAGCTGTTGAGCACTGTGGTGAAATGGAAACTTTTTGACTAACTGCATTTACAAACATTTGAAGATTATATTATGCCTCCAAATCCATGACTTGCCCACCTCCTCCTGCCTGAGCAGAGAGTTCAGCTACTTCCCCCACCCCATGAGTCAGTGCTTTCCCTTGTATCTGGATAGTACTTGTGCATCCCTAAAACAAGGGTAAAAGAGATCCTGAAGGATCCTGCCAGGAGGACTCCCATCCTTCCTCTCACGAACACAGATAAGCAACAGTGCACTTACAAAGTCTTTCCCAATACCTGCTGCATCCCATCACCCCTGCCAGGAATCAAAGCTCCTGCACAGGCACCCAACTGTCCCTAGATTACTGAAAAAGCTGTTCAAGATCCCAAGGTGCTTTCGCTGCTGGGGTGACCTTCATTCCCCTTCAACAGAACCTGCCTGTGTCCATGCCTTCCACACTGGGAGCATTTCACATACTTCTACCATTCTTTCCTCCTGTGAGGAAATGATTTGGAACTGAGCAATTTCTCCACAGGAAGATCAAGAACCTCACAATATTATTACCCCGAGACCTTTGCATCAAAGCAGACTGGCAGGTCAGTGGTCAGGTGAATTTAGGTGAGACATTCACTATTATACATTCACAGTGGGGAAAAAAAAAGCATATTGTGAGACATATATACAAGTTACATATGCATGAACTTGACAAGCCACACCACTTTAACACAACTTTTAATTAAGTAGCAGTGACCCAAATCCTGTTTATGACTCTACATTTTAGGCACTGTACTGGGAACAACTCAGGTCACAATATGGCCCTGACATTTTTGAGCACAAAATGCACTTACAGTCTTACAAAACCAAAAGGCTGTAAACCACATACTTCCAGCCAAAGCATTCATGTAAGAAATTTGAAATCCACTTCTAATACTGAACAAGTTTCAGAAGACTCAGCAGAATTTGGCCCATCAGGTCTGTAATACCCACAAGAAGATGAGGGATATCACAATTTCATTACATTAAGGCAGAGGTTTTGTTTACTGTTGAAACAATTCTCCAATTACCATTCACCTGATGTACTATTGTATTTAATATCTGGGGAAGAAGGTAGCAAACAGGTCTGTGAATAATTCTTGGACCTTATTCCACTTGAGTGCCAAAAATGGCTATTTGCAAAATGTGCAATCTGCATGTCCTAGGCCAGGGAATTAAACAGGGTGAGGCAACAATATACATCTGTTAAACATAGGGAGTAGTCAGGGGGCTAATCCAAAGCCTACAGAAGTCAGCTTGGGTCTATTAGGTACATCCTATACTACAACTTTTATAGATTTCTAGTATTTCCAGTATAACAAATCTAAGAATATTCAGAAATTACTACACGTGGTCAGCAGAGCCTTTTTGTAAGATCATATTATTACAAATAGCCCATAAAACCAACCAAGATTTTGATTATTACCTTGCAAAACACAGTTGTGAAATAAAACATTTTAAAATTATAGCACGTGTGCACTATAAAACAATTTTAAAGACACCTGTACTTTGAGAAACAATAAATTACAAGTTGATGCTTATTCTAATCTCCTTAAAGTGCACAAGGGCTATCACTTTTACTCTCAGTTTCAGCCCAGGGATCATTTTGGTGCATGTATTTATATGACCATAAACAGAGAAAGTTATGACAAATGTTAAAGTAGCCTCAAGTGGCACTATAATAAAAGCAATCAAGAAAAGAAAAATCCCTGAATGCTGCACAGCTATAAATTACCATGACTAATTAAAAGAGGGTCTCTCTGGGAACAGATTATCTTTGATGGGAATGCCACTATCAGCTAAACTCATGAAAATTACACATTTATTAACATAATAATTAGTGTTTTCTAACAGAGCATAAGATCTGTAGTAGTCATGGAATATTACTTTGATTTTGTAGACAAATTCATACACTCCAAACACTGATTACATATGCTCAGATTTTACCTGTTCAACAATTTTAACAGGTGAAAATACTAACCTATGATGCTAACAAAACAAACATTTCAGCCTCTCTCGAGAAATTATTTGTGTGATTTTCTTGGCTCCTGCACAAGTCATAGAACAAGGATATTCTATACACTTTCAGACAAATAACTCTTCAAATGTTCTGATGTATTTACTTTGCAAAGTGATACATATGGAATAATTAAAGAGCTATACTTTTCAGATTATCAGCTATTTTCTCCTAGCTCTCACCTATCTACTAAAAAGATATATCCAAATTATTATGAACATGCCCTGCCCTGCAAACATACTTATTTCTGTTCTGTAGAAGAAATACATATTATGTACATGAATCAAAATCTCCCTGATTTTTTGTTTGATTTATAAATGGTGCTGTTTTGAAGCTGCAATCAATATATTTCAGTGCCACCACTGAACTGTAATCACTAAACAAGAAAAAGAGAAACCTCTAAGACTGAAGATGACCCAAAGACTCCTGAAACATTCCACTTCCAAGGACAGCTCAAATGCTTGTACTCATTCCAATACCCTCAAGTGCCCATTGTCTTGAAGAACCACTACCACTTTTGTTGTTTCTCCATCCCCAGCTGAAGGTGGCAACACCAACATTCTGCTGTTTTGCACCAGAGGAGACTGCAGTATCACCCACATTGCTGTGACAGCAGCTTCCAGCTCTTCCCTCCCATACCTTCACCTCACCCTGACAGCTGCTTGTTTGCACCTTTGGCCACCCTTCCATGGTGCCAGGGCTGCCCACCCTTATTTGTGGGGATCATGGGGTTTCTCTGATATGAAAAATTACAAAAATCAGATACAAACCCTAACATTTCTCCAGCTGAGTTTGCCATGCAGCTCCATAAGCACTTAGACTAGCCCAACAAGAAGAGCAATACAAGAGCTCTTGAAGCTTACTGAGACAGCAGCACTGCTGCTAAATGTAAAGCAAAGTCACAGCCATAGGACTCCCACCGAGAAGGGGGGCTGAAAGAGTTTCAACCTCCACCTGTTCACCCCACACTGCTACTGCAAAGCCTTACTGAGCTGCCTGCAGAGCAGCTGCTGACCTGCTGCATGTTACAGCTTTGCATGTTTGGAAAAAATCAAATTCAGTGCCAGTTTTCCATAATACAGCAGACTGTGAAACTTGTGGCAAGTTCCACAGCTGCTCTGCAAGCAGCTGAGCCATCTATGGAGTAGGGATCTGGAATTCCCTCTAGCCATCTCCCAGGGAGTTAACGCCCCCTCCATTTTAAGGCAGGACCAGCCTGAATAATCTGAGGAAAAGCCTGGACACCAGTTTCTTCAATGGGCTCAAACAATCAGCACTTCCCCACCTCCCGTGCAGAGGCGTTTACTGATACTCTGCAACTGAAGGATTCACTGCTTTCACCAGTGATACCCAGCAAGCAAAAGCCAGTCCAAACCTGTCCTGAACAACTGTCCCTTAAAAAGGGCCAAGTATCACTTAATAACTTTTTAACAGTCACTGTAACTTTCAGCTGATTTAACAGGAGATGAAAAAAAGCATCCTTACATGCAAGGGATTAAAAATGTAAATAAGATGTCCTTATTTGTGTTCATTTTAACAGTCTTTACCCTCTGGTTTCTACATTCCTAGTATCTTTCCTAAATTATACCTTTACAGTCACTTTTATACACTCTTGAAGAAAGTAGTTGGCCTAATTTTGCTTCTGTTGGTAATTAGTGGGGAAAGATGCCAGAGCTTTACTGTGGTGGATTACATAAGCAAGGTGACCTAAACAATTTCTACATGGGAGTATACTTTGTAAGAAGTCTGAAGTGAAAGCCTGGATGGCTCTAGATATACATACTACCTCAGTAATGTAGTTGCAAACCGGGACAAGCAACAATAACAACATTTTTCCCAATTTGACAATTCATTTCCTTTTAGCCTCAGTTCATATATCTGCTTTGATATCTTATGTTTGTGCCCCAGACAAAATATCCTCTTCCTTCCAGTATCGCAACCCCTGTGCACAACTTCCTCAGTCTTAGAGAAAAAGAGGATAGCATGCTTTGGAAAGGGTGTATTTACTGCTCTGCCAAAGAGGAAAATACCTCTTCAGATAAAGAGGGCAGCTTGTGATTTTTGTTTGTCAACATGTAGTGTTTAAACATCAACAAAATCTGATCTGATTCAACAGCACTTAGGTTTGATAGTGTTGCTATTCACTTAAATACCACACAGGTCTATCAAAAATGTACCGTAATGTTGGGGTCAGATACAAATAGATGAAATCTGGCAGGTATTTCCACAAATGGCAGCTCCAGAACTTCAATAACCAAAATACAAGTTTCTTCAGACAACCATCTTAAATCATCAAGCTGTCAGGGAAGTATTTTGCCATCTGCATATGTGCCGATAGGTAGGACTTAAAATGTAAGAACTGATACTAATTAGTAGCCAAAATAAATTTCAATTAAAAAAAAATCCCAAACAATTCCATACTGCTCCACCCCACAAATCCGTGGTCCCCATAGTTCAAAGTCAGTTTTCCAACACAGATGGTGAGTGCCAAAGCTTGGCTCCTGCTCTCCAGCAGCTACCCATTACAGATGCTACATCACTGAGGCTGCTGAGCAGTTTGACACCCACGTCTGATCTCTGCCGGATCTCAGATACACATGCTCACTGCAGACACACGTTTACTCCCCATTCGCTTCCTTCCTCAGCTTCCCTCTCTAAATCCTGCTAGCTAACTTTTGTTTTGATTAGGGCTGGGCTTGCCTGGTCCCCAGCAGAAGTGCAAGATGACAAGGCTGTAATAGCATGCTCTGCATGGAGACTTCTGTACCTCAAACAGGCATTGGTAGTCGTATTTAACAATGAGCAATGCAATATTCATCCCACTTGCTTGCCCAGAACTTTCAGTTATCCTGACCCATGAAGTAGCTTTTCACAGGTTCCCAATAATACAGAAATGGAAAAGGCATGCTAGATGATTGAATGCATCCTTGCAGAAGGCATGGGATCACATGTGCTAATAATATAAGAAAGTCAGCACTCACTACATCACACCATGCCCAACTTTGTCCTAGAAAAAGTAGTTCAACCCTGGCTAAAATACTAGGGATGGTTGGTCAGATCAAGGGAAAAAACTTGTCAGATGCTGCTTACATGTCTCATTTTCCCATTCATTCTTCTGTTCACAGTCACAACAGTCTCAGTAATTTTTCCTCCTTTTGTTGTAAGTACTTGAAACAGTAAGAGCAAAAATTATAATTTCCACACATTTTATCCCCTCTGCAGTAAAAGTTAGACAAATGATCTGCCCCTAATTAATGCTTTATCTATAATTTTAGCTTTAGAAAGCAGTCAGAACTAATTTTTCCCATTACCAAAAACAGTGCAGTGCAGATGGACTCAATGAAAGACAAAAAGGTCCTTCCATTTTTATCAAACCTTGTAGTAACAGTAACTTGTAGTAAGAAAGTTTAGATGAAAGTGAAAAATTTCAAGCCAACTATGTTCTTTTTAATGAGAAAATAAAATACACCAACCCCTGCATGCTGCTCCTCCCTTCCTTCCTCTCCCCATCTCATAAAAGAGGATCCCAAAGAAGAATCATGTTTAAGGTCCCAGTTCAGAAATCCTGTATCACTCCCTTAACGTGGTAAAGAATTTTGGACAGCAGAGCCAGGTCCCAACAAACACCATCTAAACTGAACAATCCACCCCATCCTGAAAGACCACATTACTGAGAAATAGGACAGAAATTTATAACCCTTGATAGTCACAATCATGTCTTTAATTGCATCTATCTACATTCAGCACTCTACCCTTCATTATCATCTTTAACATCTGGGCTTCACACCAAGCAAAGGAAAATAGACACACTTCCAACTTAGCCTACAGAAAGTGAGTGAAAAAAAGAATACACAGCATTTTTGCCTTACTGGCAGCATCCAAAAGAGTTGCATGTATCTACCTGGTGTGTACAACTTTGAATATGCAAAAATATTTTAACAAACATCATCCTTTTATGAGAGCTTCAGCTCTTCTTAGTGCTTGGCACTGAAGACCTTTATTCATGTGCACCACAAAAGGCATCACTCACTTCACGTCTCCAGTCTGTTTTACCCTGTGACAAATAGATCTTCATCTAAAATTTAACAAGAGCTGCTCAGACATAACTATGTCCAGAATTCACATCATAAAAGAGAAGCAAGCTGTATTATTCATTCCATGGTAACCTATTAGCAGTACAAATGACAATATTGAGCCAAATTCAGTAAGGTGCACATTCCTTGGATTTAACAGAGTTACAAAGGACTAACATTGCTACTCTTCCTTTTGTTTTTTTCAAAAGAAACATAGTGGACTAAGCACATTGCTGCTTTAGGCATGGCTTGTCTTAGAAAAATTAAATGGTTTTTAGGACTTGTAATTTTCATATGATCCTGAATGGCTCAAACATATGACTTAAAGCTATAAACTGTTTCAGAATAAAACTAAAAGGACAAGAGTGTAGATATAAGTGTACCCAATTTACATTGTACACACACAGATGCACATATATAATGGCTGACGTGGTTGTACCTTAAATAATGCATCTACCTCTGGGTACCTCATTACCAGAAGGGCAACAACAACCTGAAGGTAGTTCAGAGAAGATCAATCAAAATGATTAACGCCAAAGGAGGGACTTAAAAGGCAGAGTTAAAAAACTCAATACTGCAGCTGTTTCATTAACAGTACTTTCATTGGGTGAAGGGGAAGAGAAGTCCAAATAAAAGCATCATCCTCTAAAAAATTATATATATACATACAATTAGCAAAGCACCGACTTTAGAAAAACATTACTATAATCTGCACAGAACCAAGGGGGAACTCCAAGACGAAAGACGAAAATTATTTATTGCAAGCTCAGAAGTCTAGGTATAATGAGCTTAAACTATTACAGGAATTTTGACCTGACACACAGTAAGGTTTTGCTCATAGCAAGATCTCATAAACTGGGCATAACCTCACCAAGGCAAGATAAGAAAGTAAAAATATTGTTGCAGGGTTCAAGCTGGATTTGACAGGACTTGGACTAAATAAACTAGAAGCTTCTTTCCCCTGCTCAGACTGCCTGATTCTATAAAATGATACTAGCAGCACCAAACACTGCAGAATGAGTGCATGCAACACTATGTGCACGCACTTAAATAAATGATGAAGTGTTTTCAAAGCACTTTTGAACAGCAATATTTTGTTTCAACAGATTAATACATTTGCCTTAAAAATATTTACCTTGAAAAGCTCCTTTCACACGGCTAAATTTTTCAGACTAATGAAACAAATAGGAATAGGATCCAATCACTGGTTCAGGCAACAGACTCTCTTGTACAAGAAGCACTGTTAAATAACACTACGGATTTAAAGATGTTTTTATACTCTGGCTGCTGTTGTTAGCACTGGTCAGCTAGTCAGCTAACACAAAGCACTCTATATAGCAGTATCAGTGATCTAAAATGTACTCTGAAACACAATAGATAGTGCTTCTCCCTGTTACATTAAACAGAAAAACTCTGCTTTTGACTGATGGAAAGAAGATTCATGTCACCGTGAAGTTTATATATATCCTTTATGTCACTGGAAATAAAAAGGTGAGAAACATACTTTCTTTGTTCTAAGAGCAATCCATTGCAGAATACTATTAACTCCACTCAGTAAGACATATCTCTAAGTGAACTCAAAATGACTGAGGCACACAGTTTATGTGCAGTGAAACATGGTATTTTTCACTGCATTTTACACTGTGATATATCCTAGAAACCGAAGAATATCGATAAATTGCAGATTATGAAACGGAAATAAACAAACTTGTTTAACATTTCCTTCTCGCCCCCTCCTTTAGGGGACACAATTGAATAGGAACTTCCAAATTTACTACTACTTTATTATTTTCTATGACTACTTTCCATTATGAAACCTCATGCCTTGTCTAGTATTACTTAAATGTATCAGGTTTTCATGCAGTTCAACACTTCTCCATTTCCACAGCTCTAAGAATATCTTTGTTTCCAAATGTGTTTCTTTTATGAACAACACTTCTATGCTTCAGATGTTTGTTTTCTATTATTCGAGAAACAAAAAGAATAATATATATTAACACCAAATTACATAAAGGAAAAGGGGGAGATTATCTTTAAAGCAAATTTATTAAAACTGTTAGGAGCAATCTCATGACTTAACAAGATACAAAGAAGGGAAGAAAAGGGAAAAAACAGGAGGAAGACTAATCTTTCTTTGATTAGAACGGAATGAATGAAATACGTAAGACAAAAAGCAGCAGCGAAGAGGGGGCACCTCCTATGCCAGTAGAGAGCAGGAAGGGTAGGAATATACTAAATTCACTACTGGATTCTACACTTTGTAGATAATTCCAAATGCAAGCAGTTGTACCAAAGTGCAGGGCACATGGAAGGCAGCAAGATCAGAAACCCACCCCACCACTCACCACGCTGCAGCAGCACTCTCTTTTAAGTTTCAGCCACCTTTTTTAGGAAGGTGTATGCTTTAAAAAAGCCTGGAGAAAGTTACCACAAAATAGAGCCAGGTCACCCAAGGCAATATTAAAAGGGAATCACTCTATAGTCCTGGAACACCCCCCTGCCCCGTCATTGCAAACGTCATAGAAAATGGACAGCCACGTAAAAAGTCAAGATGCCTTTCTGCCTCCCTAACACGGCCCTAGCCAAACCCAAAATGGTCTCTTTACCTGATACCTCTCTTCTGCTCTCTGATCACAGAGAACACGGGTGAAATTCAAAATAGCGTTGTTGCAAACGAAGACTTACAGAAGGACCAGGAAAGGTCTACATATGCTCCTTCTTCACAAACCACGGCACAGACCTTGAGAAAAGTTCCCTTAACTTTATCGTTTTGCACCTGAAACTATTTATACCAGCTTCCACATTCAAAACACAAAACCATTCAAGCTGCTGTGCTTAAAATAAACCCAAGGACCATCCACCCCTTCTCTCCCCAACAGCCTTACAGAGAGGCTGCTTTTGGTCTGAGCACTTAATCGTTATTTTCCCCCCTTAGAAAGGGATATTTAAAAATCAACCAACCAAACCACATACACACTTCAAAGTATCACCACGGGGACGCTCTCAGGTCTGAATTACTGCAAAATAACACCGTAATTATGTCTTAATTTCACTAATTAATCTCAGATGAGCTTTTAAAAAGTAATTCGAGGTTTACAAGTAAACCGTTTAAAACTGTACTCGAATGTTATCTGAATGAAACCCGACATTTATTTATCCTTTTCCCAGCTTAATTTTAAACAGTTTCCAATGAAAGGCATATCTGCTCCTGATCAGTCTGGTGACAAACGATAAAGCTTGTTTAAAAGTGTGGCATTTGAAAATAAATAAAAAGCACAGGAAAAGCTTCTAACCAAGGAGGAAGATACTAAAAAACATTATGTCTTTGCACAAATCTCCAGCCACAGAGACTAAGCACAATCTAACGACCTTATTTACTCAAATTGTACGCTGCCAACAAAACCAACACCTAAGGCACCTTTTTAATTACAGATGTACCTAAACACCTAGAGTAAAAAATAGGTAACTTCTCTTCCCATGGAACCGGAGTCCCACTGAGCTCAACCAAATGGCAGTGGCAGGCTGAGATGGAAGACAAAAATGGGTCTTACTTGGTGTACAAAGACATCAACTGGAGACTCCAAGGGGCTTCCCTCTCGGTTGCTCATGGAGATGAACCCGAATCCCATTCTCACATTGAACCATTTGCAATGGCCGGTTCCGTGCAAAACCTGGGATTCCTCCTCTTCCTCCTGCTCCGGCAACTTCCCGGGCTCGTCTCCACCTTTACTCGCCCCTGCTGA
>NW_008659283.1:0-1123 GCF_000695815.1 Acanthisitta chloris
GCTCATTAGCGCTAACGAGCCGCTCGCCCTGCACAGCTCCTTCCGAGGGCCGATGAAGCCACCCGGTGGCCACAGGACGCCAAGCACAGCCCTCACCGCGTCCCTCCCGCCCAGCGCCTCCCCTGGGCCCTGCCCTGCTGGGAACGCCGCGGCGATTCCGCAGAGCTACAACAGCACAGCCCTGCTCCATCCATCCCCTCTCCAAAGGTTTGGTAGCCTTCCACCAGCTCGTCTTTATGAGGGGAAATTTGCATCGGCCGAGGAGATTTCCATCCTGTTTACAGCAGGTTGCCCAGGGGTGATGCGAATGTCACCCGTGTTCCCTCTTGGCTGAGCAGCGAATACAAATCTCGACGTAGGTTCTCTCTTTCACAGAGGAAGGAGTTGGCAGGTATCCCTGTCTCATGGCAGGAGAGTTCAGTTTTGCCAACCGTTTGTCTTACACTGGAAGAGTTCAGAAGCTCACGGAGTACAAGTGTTCCTTCCAGACTTCAAGCCACACCTTTGGCATCTTCACCGGCAGAATCTGGGTGCTCTGAAAAGCTGGTGTGGGCCAAATGCTTTTTGTTAAATCACCCTCTCACAGGTCTGTCTTTTTCTGTTACTGAGAAGTTTTTATACACTCTAGCATCCACAGGTATTCCTGCATCTAGACATAAAGGTGATAACTGAACTGACAGTTTGATTGTGCTGGAATAAGGATCTGAATGAATAATCCAAGCATAGAATCATAGAATTTTAGGGGTTGGGATGGACCTTAGAGATCATCCAGCCCCAACCCCTGCCTTGGGCAGGGACACCTCCCACCAGAGCAGGTTGCTCAAGGCTCATCCAACCTGGCTGTGAACACTGCCAGGGTTGGGGCAGCCACAGCCTCCCTGGGCAACCTGGGACAGTGTCTCACCACCCTCACAGGAAAAAACTTCTTCCTAATATCTAACCTAAATTTCTCCTCCTTCAATTTTTACCCATTGCCCCTTGTTCTGTCACTGCTGCTCTTAACAAATTTCCTCTCTGCTTCCTTGTAGGCCCTTCAGCTCCTGGAATGTGTTCTGAGGTCTCCACACAACCTTCTCTTCTCCAGGCTGAACAGCCCCAACTCCCTCAGCCTGTCCTCACAGGG
>NW_008659283.1:1143-22487 GCF_000695815.1 Acanthisitta chloris
ATTTCTGTTACTCCCATCTGAACTCGCTCCAGCAGGTCCATGTTGTTCTGTGCTGGGGAGCCCGGACCTGAATGCAGCCCTCCAGGTAGGGTCTCGTGAGAGCAGAGGAGCAGAGTCACCTCCCTTGATTTGACCTGCACACTCCTTTTGATGCAGCCCAGGATATCAGCATATGGCTGATCAAAGAGTTTCAGCTGCCAAGATGTAGGGCATTAGCTTCTAACTGGGGCTTCTACTTTGGTCTCTCTAGCTCATGAATTTCCTCTATTCTGAGTGCAGAAGCTCTTTATTAAATTAGGGAGCCCACAGCTGATTCCTGCAGATTCTTCAAGGGATGTGTTTGTTTCACTGAAGCAGCAGAGATATGAGCATATGGCTGATCAAAGAGTTTCAGCTGCCAAGATGTAGGGCATTAGCTTCTAACTGGGGCTTCTACTTTGGTCTCTCTAGCTCATGAATTTCCTCTATTCTGAGTGCAGAAGCTCTTTATTAAATTAGGGAGCCCACAGCTGATTCCTGCAGATTCTTCAAGGGATGTGTTTGTTTCACTGAAGCAGCAGAGATATGAGCACAGATTACCAAGGGCAATCTGAAGGGTATTTCACTGTCATTGAAATATGCATAAAATTTGTTGGGGTTCTTTTCTGCAGAGAAAAATTGCCAGACATGCTTTTTTATAGCAATTTATAATTAGAATATAATTACTTACTATTCCCATATATCTGAATTACACGTAATGCTTCTTACTGCAGAAAGGTTATCCAAATATTCACTGGGTGAATCACAGGTTAGACTGATAAGAGGGTCTCATGTACTAGAACCAGCTGTCACCATCCTATCTTTGAGTGTGGACGTCACTGCCTGGTGATAGATTTCTATAGGACTGTTTGTACAATAAGGTGCTACTAGGTTTTCATTAGAGCTAGAATAACTAAGCTGATAGGACTTGGCTTTTTTTTTTTTTTAATCAGGCTGAAACGTTTTTTTTCTGATTGTGACTAGAAGCAAGTGCCTTCTGTGGATTGCATTCTCTGTAGATACAGAGAGTAGTCTATCACAAACATCTTCCAAGGAAATATGAAGCTCTGCACAGCTTTTAGAAAGTACTGTATCAATCCAGCTGAAGAGACACAGCCTACACATACCACGCTCTATTCTGAATCCCACCAAGCTCATTTCCTCAGGCACAACTAACACTGGGGAAACCCACAAATTAATGGTGTATTCTGCAACTTAAAGAACAAAACAAGCATTTGGAGGTACAGGGATGGGACTGCAGTACTGGTACACTGGGCCCTGTTTCTGTGGGGAAGGCAGAGAGCATAATCCAGGTGATAGCTTCTCTCTTTTTGAGCCTCTCTTGTCTTGCATACCACAGCATAGTTACCATCAGCTGGCAGAATACAATACTTCACTGAACTTTTTTGAGCTTGTTGTCCACACTACATTGTTACAAAGACATCTCTGGAGAACTCATTTGAAGCTGTATCCTCCCATGTCTGGATCCCAGTGAGGGTCCTGGAGCAGGCTGGTCTCAGCACCAGGACTGGTATGTGCATGGCAGGAGCACACACCAGTGCCTTGAAGCATGTGGTGCTTCAAGGGAGGCTTAACACTTCTCTCCCTAAAGCCAGGGATGGCTGAAAGGGTGTTCTTGTACTGGATAATGTGATGTACATGCCAAAGAAACAAGCTACTTAGCACTTGTCCCAGAACATACAGGAATATGCTGTTCATATTGCTTTGACTAGCAACATGCTATTTAAAGTTCAGGGCAAAGCTTTAAACCCTGAAAAGATTTTGACATAATTGCTGGGAAAGGATGATGATGAACACCACGGGCAGGACTTGAGAAAATAGGAATAAAAAAAGATTACATACAAAACTTTGGTTTCCTAGTCGATACTCACCAGACCTTCTGGGAAAGAACTAGACCATATTTTCTGACATAGCTTAAATATAAGCTGATCACCTCAGCTCCTCAATTTAATACATCTATCAGAGTTAACAATGACCTGGGTATGGGATCAAGTCACTTTATTTCCTATGGAAAATTCTCCTATTCTCCATTAATAAAATAATTAAATGCCCTACAGTGTATTTATTGGTTAATACATAACTTGTCTTGACTTTGTTCAATGTTTTGTAAAATTCAAGATTAGGCTCATGATATTAAGAGCAGGATTCAAATCTATTTCAAATCCCATAATGGTATCCTCTCCTGCCACAAAATATCACCCTGGACTGAATATGAGAAGACAAAATTAGTCCTTTTCAAGATGCAATCATCAAAGATCAATGACCATCAAAGTGCTTTACTTTGGGAAAAAAAGAAAGAGGCCAAGTTTCAAGATTCAAGTTTCAAGCACAGACAGTCAGTGAGACTGGAGTGCTTGAAGCTGCTGGAATTTTTTTAAGTCATTCAGAAATACTATATCTACCCTTGACAGGTCATTTCATTCTATTTAGCACTTTTTATTCTCTGTGGTTTATAAGCTCTTAAGCAAATGTAAGAGGGAGGAAAAGCTAACGCGTCTGATAATACACTATATCAGCCTGACAACCTAACTGAATTTCCCCTGTGGTGCTAGCAAAATGCTGTTCCAAAAAGTAATAATGCATACAAAAAAAAAAAAAAAGGGGGAGAAAAGGGGGAGGAAAAAAAGGATCATAGAGATCACGCCGTCACATTTAATTTCAGAGAACAAAACCTGAAGCTGATTTCTCTTTAGATCAGTTGTATACCAGTTGGAACATGGGTGCCTAGCACTGCGACAGAGTAATATGATCTGAGCTTTAAATAGCTGCCAAATAACCATGTGGTGGCTGGCAGCATTCAACGTGTTGCAACGAGAATGATCTGTTTCAAAGTAAAGCCACATAACAGAGGATTAGTCAATCTGATATGGTATAGGAAAGGAGGGGGGAAAGTTTTTCATTATCTTTCTGCGTTTCTTTCTGGTTTAAATGTGTTTCCATCTTCAAGATGCATTACTTTAAGCTCGTTTTCTTTACCAGTTTCAAAGCTGAACCATGTGCAGGTCATTTCAGATAACATCTCCATGGGTACCCTGGTATAAGGTGGAGGGGGGCGAGGGGGTAAGAGTGTGATAAATGTGAATTACCACTGCTGAGATGTTTCCCAGTGCAGAGTGGCTGTCCCCCAGTGTGAAAGGCACCTTCCCTGTGCAGAGCACCCCAGCCCCAACTCCTCATCCCCACCCTGTTTGTACCAAATACATCCTTGCCAGATTTTAGGAACAGCTAAGGAACAGATCTACAGCAAATGACATAGGGTAACTTGTGCTCCAAGCCCTCTCTTTATCCTCACAGCAAAATGTGGAGCCTTGCAGCACTCCATGCAGCCTGGGCTCTTTGGGATGTAGGGGAAAAGCAGGTGCAGTTTGGAAGCATCTAATATAGGAGATACTGCCAGCCCTCCATTCCTCCTTACCTTCATGTCAAATGGCTCTCCTGATCACTATTGTCAACACCTCCCCTGGGTAGATACGGCACATAAGAACTGGAAAGATAGATCCATTTAAACTGGTAATGTGAGTAAGAGACACGGAGGGAAAAGTGGTACTGTAAATACTTGTGATTCTTCATCCCTTCTGTCACTTTTGATTAGAGATGACCGACTTCTGTTTTCAATTTCAGTGCCTCCACCAACCTCAGCTGCATCAGTCCAGACTTATTGTAAGTTAACACAGCAGAATTTCATGTGAACATACTTGATCTAGTCTTCACTGTCTGGAAATCACACTGCCAAAAGGACAGATAGGAACAGGAGAGCCAGAGGAAAACCCAGCTGCTGCATCAGAAGGTAAATAGCTCATTTAACAGCTTCAATATGACTTCTTGAAGGATAATAAGCACAACATGCTTTGCAGCCAGGATTTTGCAAGAATGGAGACAGCAATAGAAACTACTTACAATTGCCCTACTAGCAGTTTACTAGCACACTACAGAGCACAGTCTCAGTTGCAGCAGTTGGGCACCCTGTGGAGAAATAAAGCAGGCTTTTATTTTTGCATTTCCTCAAAGGAGAACATTGTTTTACCTCCCTAATGTAAATGCCAGTAAACAGGCACATATTTCATGAAGGTCAGATCCAGTGGAACCTCCAGCAGCCACTCCAGTGATTAACAAGGATAAATCGGGGGCAAATCCTTTTTCTGACTGTTTCTTCCACAGCTGCCTTTGCCATGTTGTGTCAGCACATCCCCCAGGAATCCACAACAGCTGAGCAGGAGGCTGGCAGAGGGCATCACTGAGGGACACTCACCTGTCTTTTTCTCCCTCCTTCCCCACCTCCCTCGCCTTCTTTTGTCACTGCCTCCTTTGTGGGCAGTCACAGTCCTTGCCATGTTTGCACTGAACAAGAGGGTGACTGTCAGCTTGAAAGTAATCAGAAAATGCTTCTTACTTACCTGTTCCTTTTGTCATCACTTTCCCAAACACACCACTTCAAAAAATAAATCTCTTTTCTTCCAATATGATCACAGGCTATTAAGCCAGTGAGGCAATTATTTTAAAAAAATAAAAAAACCAAACCAAACAACTGTGAGGAACACAGTTCTTTGACCAATTTCACAGAATAGTTTGATTACAGTATTTAATCCCCTTTACAATCTTTTACTCAGCTCTCATGAAAATCCCTGCCAAGGATTTTCTAGACAAAAGCATATCTGGAAGAATGCCACAATGTGAGTCTCCCTAGCTGGTCTGTCTTCCCTGAGTTCTTGCAATCCCATTCCCCTGCACATAGTTGTCTAATGAAATATGAAGACCAAGAGTTAGACTGTGCTTTTAGGCAATATCCCTATAGAAATCGCTCCCCACCACCCTCAACACCATTCTCTGTGCTGCAGCAACTACTTATTACACATCTCATGCTCATCTACATACATGTTTTGGAGGGAGCAAGAAACCTGTTCCCACTGTGTCGGAAGGAACCTGACTCGGTTCTGCTGTGAGAAGATGACATCCAATTAAAGCAAATTGATAGTGCAACAGAGTGTGAGTTTGAGTGATGGATTAATGAGGACTCAAGCAATTTGTACTGATGCTGGAAAGGCTTCCTGATGTTCCTAAGGAAATCCTCAGAAACACTTTGGATCTTCAATGGCCATTACATTCACAGTCTGATCCAAAGTGTTGCCTCCAAGAGAGGATGCCTTGCACACAAAAGTGTAACTAATTTAGCTGCATAATGGAGAGTGTTCTGAAGATGCACATGGGCTGAATTAAGGGCTCCATGGGAGCCTTTGGCTCATTCCTTGCAGAGTTTATTAGTTGCTGCTGCACACATGGTTAGGTTTGCTGGAAGAGGTCCATCTTTGAGGCACCTCTCAATTCCTCCAGCTTCCAAAAGTAGCAAGAAAGTGGTTCAAGAGTATTGCCCCCTCTAAGCTCTTGTGGAGAATGGTTCTCCCCTGCAGAGAAGCAAACAGAGTTTGGGAGGGGTATCCAGTCAATAACTCTTGGTTATTGAATTTACCTTCATAATTACCAGTGAATATCCTAGACTGTGAAGGGGCTAAATACCAACAGATTGTACTATTTGAGAAACAGTATGTGATTGTGTCATTAAGGGCAGGAATATAATACCATATGCACAAGGGGCAGGGTTAATTTCAGCATTTCCTGACTAACCAAGGGCATTATGGTGTAACCCTAATGGTCTCCTGATGGCTGTCATTTCTGTGGGGTTCATATGCTTATGAATATTTGGCTAAAATTCACCCATCATACTCTCTGCCACAGTAATTAAAAGCACCGTGTTAGCTGCCAATAAAAATAGTTTTGTGATTTGGTAATTATCCTAAAGCTCACAGTCCCAGCTTCCCCTACCTCCCACCCTTGTCGTCTTCCTGGTCTATAATGTAGAAAGCTAATCTTGATGATGGAAAAATAAATAAGTAGCAGGAAAGGTTGGAAAGCTTCCAATCACAAAAGCTCCCAAAATGGAAGCAACATCCAGTCTGGCCCACCACATCTTCTAGGTGGGCATTCCTTTCCTGCCTTTTAGCGATGCTTTCAGTATTCATAACAGCTGTGGAATTAAGCATTATGAACAAGAAGAAACCAACGTGCAGCCTTTACTTTTCCCCATCAGTCCCAAACTCTTCTGCATTGAGTTACACAGTGGAAACCAGCACGCTCTCAGATGGATTTAATTCCAACTTGGGCCCAATGCCAGACAAAGTCTCCCCATTGTTAAAACTCAACCCCATCTTTTTCATGCCTTGCATACAGTCTCATCCTTACCCCATCTTCCAAGCAGATGTGCACACACACACACAGAGAACCAGACACTCCTACAGTATAGAACCAAATCCACCTCCCCTGCTGTCTTAGCTAGGCTCATTGCTTCCCCTAGAAAGACTAGTAGGCAAGTTGGATTTGGTCTATAATGCAGATTTTTAATAGCTGGGAAAATGAAAGCTACATAAGACACACGTTTTCACGTCTGATTGTCTAGATATTGTCTTCATAATAAACCTTTTTTAATAAAAAAGTAACTTTACACAACCAGGAAATTATTTGTTGGAGGAGCCAATTATTCCATTGAAAAATAAAAGGGTTAAAACTTGATTCAAATATTAATGCTACAATTCAAAATACAATTTTGGTATCACTTCAGCTACTGATTATACTACAGCATTTTGGCTTACAGAATCATGCAACACACATGGATTTCAGAATACAGAAGTATACAGCTTTCAAATGCATTCAGAAAAGAGAAATGGGCAATGGAAGCAGCTAAGCTTCTACACATTCATGGCAATTGTCTTCTCTCACATCCTCTTCCCATGGATGCTGCATGAACAACTGCACTCTATTTTTATAAAGTGCAGACATGTTTGCTTCCATTAAAGCTAAGGCAAGTAGTGGAAAACAGGAGAGGAGGTAGATTGAATTACTGTGTTTGAACATTTGCCTTCTCCTCTACCTTGTGCCATTCTCTACAAGCAGAAGCACAAAGTAATCCTAAAAGACAAATGTATAAAATGTTGATTTGGGCCACTTCATGTTGGGCTTTTGGTTGCAGAAAATTTTTGCCTTCTTCTGTTTGCAAACCTACAAAAATGCTGCTAATGATACAATGTGGAGAACCACGTGTGTACTTGCCAAACAATCAAAAACCATCAGTTGGGATTAAAGGTGGTTTCTTCCTCTATTGAGTTTTGTGTCCTTTACCCTTAAACAAGTACTAGAAGAACTTTGAGAATTCTGCCTGCACACTTAGGATTGCCATCGTTGTAATAATGTATAAAATTGTGTTCCAGTTTACAGCTGTCACAAAGTTTCACCAGGATTCCCTTCAGCAGTGTAGGACTAGTCTGAGTGTAAATAAATGTCACGCCCTACTAACAAGAACAGCAATCCTGCTAATAGAGCAAAAAACACTCCTATAGGAGCCAGCATAAAAGACCAGCCATAACGTACATAAACAGCAAAGTCTGGACAATCCATTTTTTTCATGTTTGTGTAGTTTTCCAGATCAGCCATGGCCTGGACCCAGATGACATACATCACGACTACCAGCGAAAACAAGGCACCTGGAAAAGAAACACCAGGTTTTAACAACAGAGTGGGAGAGAAATGCTGGGTGCATTTACTGTAATACTAAAAATCCATCCATGCTTGAGGATGTCTGCAAGGCACAGTCAGCCACCTTGGGATACATTTTGCCTTTGCCTTCCTCTAACTAGCACAGTCTCCATCTTGCTTCTGATTTGCACTGCAAGGCATATTCCCATGACAAAGGACATATCTGGTTTTGGCATGCAGACTTTAGGGACAAAATTCAGATAAATATTCTTCTGAGAGCACTGTCCAGAGTTCCAGAGGTGTTTGGACAATGCTCTCAGGCACAGGGTGTGATTGTCAGGGATGTCCTGGGCAGGGCCAGGAGTTGGACTAGATGATCCTCAGGGATCTCTTCCAACTCTGCTATTCTATGACTCTGATTTACTGTTTTGAATTCAGGAGTCAAGGAGGAGGAAGGAGCAGGGATGGGATGGGACAACCTGGAAAAAAAATCTACTTTTGCTTCCCAAATTCTGACATTGTTTTTGTCACAGTCTTTTGGATGAGATATAGAAAGGAGTGAGAAATCTATCATCTTCCCCTCTCAGTATTTGCTTCTTCATTCTTATGAAAATGGCTTTGTTTGGAACATACTACCTTCAGAGTATTCTACTCAAATATTTTGCAGACAAATTCAAATGTATTTAATTCAAAATAATCCACATACAGAAAAGAAGTTCTTGTATAGGAACAAAACCTAACAATAATTAAAAAAGAGGTATGATACAGGCTATTAGTATTAACCTCAAATTGGATACAACAGCTTCCTGGAATTAATCCACCACATAATTCACAGCCTTTTCCCAATAACTCCTCTGAAAGGTCATAGGATTGTTTGCACATGATAGTAATAGGAGCACATGTCCCCACAAACCTTGTTAATCTCTTTGTTACTATACACCAGGAGATATAAGAAGAAAGTGCTTTCCAAAGCACCAGTTGCCTAATATTTCATTTCACTTTAGAGGAATATGGACACTTAAGAAATGCAAGCCTGCAGCACAGATGCTCCAGCAGAAGATTTGCTGGAAAACTGAGGGCACAAGCCTAAATTTTTTGCATGCTCCAGCCTGTACCCATTTGCTCCCTAAGCTCCAGCTGTCACAGCACAGCTACAGCAGCAGGACTATCTATTCCAACACTCAAATATTTGAGGGACACCACCCCATCATATTTTTATCCCAAGATGTTTAAGTGTCTGTATAAACCACAAGCCAGTACATAGTCCTGGGAACATTTAACTGTCAGACTTGAGTCTACAGGTTGTAGAGCTGCAGAGCATAAGTCAAAGTTATTTGTGGTATTTTCTCCTCCATCTTCCTGAATACTTTCAATGCAACCTTGAATAAAGGTGACATTTGTAGCAAAACCCACAAATGTACTTTGTAAGCACCCATGGCCAGGCATTTGCTGCCAGACCCACATGTCCTGGTAGCCTTTCATGGTTACCATTCTCCATCCCCATCCTGAGATGCTGATATGGATTCAAGTTGAAAGAGCGGAAATTTAGGCTAGATACTAGGAAAAAGGTTTTTCCTGTGAGGGTGGTGAGACACTGGCACAGGTTGCCCAGGGAGGCTGTGGCTGCCCCAACCCTGGCAGTGTTCACAGCCAGGTTGGATGAGCCTTGAGCAACCTGCTCTGGTGGGAGGTGTCCCTGCCCAGGGCAGGGGGTTGGGGCTGGATGATGTCTAAGATCCATTCCAACCCCTAAAATTCTATGATTCTGTGCTGTCTCACAAGCTCCTTTCCCTGCCCTTTCTGCCCAGTTACCAGGGAGCAGCTCTTGTCCTCACTCCCTCATTTGATTCAGACAAAACCAGACAGGTTAGATGCAGCAGTTTAACTTGGTGATCTGGTGATCTTGTTGGTGCTTTATGGTCAAAATATAATAGCTTTACATACATCCTAAACATTGACAGCTCATGGCTCAGTCCTTGTGAATATTAACTTTTGAAGTCCACCAAAGAACGAGCTGAAGTAGTTAACCTGAGGCATAATCAAAACATAACTGAAATTGCCAAAGGACCTGTAGTTTTTAGGAGGCTGAAAGAAAAGTGGAAAAACTAAACAAAAAAGGAGGCAGACATTTTCTGTCTATGAAATCCACTTCCAGGATTACATTTTTTGCTAGGGCTCAAATTCCTAACAAAGCTCGAAAAAAACCCTACACTCAGCTCTAAAAGGCATAAATTCAATTTTGAAAGTATTTTACCTAAGTAAAGCTCAATTTTGATGGAGTTTAGTACTGTGCTTGTATTAAACATAAAACCAGTGAAACAATCAGAAAGAAGGATCACCTTAGGGCCAGACATAAAGAATGAGAACTTAAATTGAAGACTCTCCAAATAGAATTCAAATTGAGCAGAAGATTCCTGGAACAGAATGTCTAATGATAACATATAATGTAGGCAACATAGGAGGATTAGAACCAAACAGAGCTAGTAACTTCTGATGTAAAAAGTAAAAAGATTCAGGGCTAAATTCATAAATTGAGTTATTAGATACACTGATTTTGTTCAAGGTTTCAAAACATGAACAAAACAAAAATTATTGCCCAAAGATTTGGAAAGATACATTAAGAATTGGAAAAATGGGTCCAAACTGAAGGACAGAAAGTCTAGTTTAGATGTGAGAAAAAACATTTTTACTCTGAGGGTGATGAGACACTGGCACAGGTTGCCCAGGGAGGCTGTGGCTGCCCCAACCCTGGCAGTGTTCACAGCCAGGTTGGATGAGCCTTGAACAACCTGATCTAGTGAGGAGATGTCCCTGCCCAGGGCAGGGGGAGATGGGACTAGATGATCTGTAAGGTCCCTAAATTGTATGATTCTATGAAATCCATATGAACAGTGGGATTTACCTCTTCAGATGGCTGTGCCTGGACATTTTTAAATTCTGTACTTATTCTCTATTTTGAGGAGAACTTAGTCCAAAACAATAGTGATTACAAAAAGCAGTAATGCAAATTCCCTTATTATAGCAGCAGGTAAGTATAATCAGGCCTTGCACATCTGGAATGCCCTCTGGGCCCTTTGGCAGAAACACAGTTAAGTAGAACAGTTAGTCAGAAACATCTGCCATGAAGAAAAAGACTCCATCAGAGGTGCTTTAATCTCCAAATGGGCACTCCTTGCTTTTGGGGCAGTCTGGAGCAACATCTAGGTGACTAAACTGGACTCAACACCACATAATTGCAAAACAGCAAGCCACTGCTGCCAGTGATAAAACAACTTCAGGTAAAACAACAGTCCATCAGGTGTGATTTCACAGCAAGCTGTTATACCTGGGAGTGGCAAATTGTTGGGTATGGAAATTTGCAGAAGAAATGCACATCAAGCAGAGATAAATGTCCTTCTTTAAAAGAGAAGAAAAAGCAATGAAGAGTATGTAAACCTTCTCAGTTAATTAAGGCTCTAAAGGAGTATTTAAGGGTTCTCACTACGTGCTAATAGAGACTAATTAGTAGATATATTACTTAGTGTGTTCAAGAAATATCTTGAATAGCACAATCAGGCTTAGTAAAAACTGACCATGTTCTGTTGCCTCCAACAGGATTTCATTCCTTACTGCTCCTTATGTCTAATTTTCCCAGAGTTATGGTTTCACAGGAGTGAAGCACTTAGACAGGAGTTTACTGAATGTATATTTATTCTGAGAAATCTGTTCCTGCAGTCTTGCACTGACTATTGTGAATGTCAGGAACTCTCATAGCCAAGCTCCAAGAGCAAATTACAGAGATTGAAAAAAAACCTCCACAATTTTATGAAGCAAATACTTTTAGGAACAATGTGTGCTAAGATGCCTTTCTACATTTTCGCCATATAGACCTTTTTCAAAGTGTGCAGACATCCTTTTGCCCTTGCCTTTTAGTGAATATAAAATAAAACTGCAGTTCCATGAATCAGGAATGATGGGGGAAATTATTCCTAGAACATGAAATATGTCTGGGAGAGATTAAGACAAATAAATACATCCCTCCTACTCCTTTCTCTTTCCTTTTTTCCAGTTTGCTTTTTTTTTAACAAACACACATGTTTGATACACAGCTCTGTGCAGTGTGATAAGACACGGACTTCTCTGAGGTCACTCTTTTCTGTCTTTTGCATTCATTCTTTTGAATTCCTTTCAAACAAATACTTGTGCATATTGTAGAGGAGAAAGAATACAGAACCTTTAGAAATGTCTGTGAATTCAAGAAGCAGTTTGCTGGCCTTTAGTACTGATTCTTCCCACGTAGAAATGCCTTTCACTTGTCAATGGTGAATGGCTGTTTATGGCATGAATCTTTTACTATGCAGACACGAAGACAACAGGTGCTGGAAAGAATGATGTGAGCTTTTTACTTGTGCCTAGAAGTCCAGAACTCTTTATCTCACTTGAGGAAAACTTGTATGTGTATATATTTTTTTTCAGTGGCATTTTTCTGTTCTTGTCCTTATTTCAGATTCCACCACCTACTGTGGCCTCTTGTGACCTTTCTTTAAAAAGAAAGGTTGACATTCCATTCTGAAGTACATGCAGAGGATCCCACATAGGAGTTATGGGAGTTGGCACATGGCTCTGAAGACAGATTTTTGTCCTCCTCTAGGAGCTAGAATTAAAGTATCAGCTTTTTTTCACTCTTTTGGCAGGAAGCAGAAGTCATACTTGTACTTCTAATCTTGCTTCTTCACTAGGGTGTGATTCTGTAATGCTCTGTGCACATCCTGGGATATTGCTTGTTGACATCAGTACAAGAGGAGTTTTCACCACCACCCAGGCAGAAAGAGGCCCATGATGGATTTTACTGGAGGCTGCTCCAAATGATTATTTTATGGCAGCTTTCCCTTCTTTTCCTATGACCTTTGAAGCAACTATAAGGCTTCTTACAGTTTTCAGTACTGTAACTGCTCTTGGACCATCCTCTGATGTTGTAGACATGGAGATGAGACTGGAAAGACAGCTCACAAGTCACTGACTTTAGTGTCATTGAACTGATACACACTTTCCCCCCACAGATGTAGCATCTGTAGTTTCACCTGCAGCCTCAGGTGGTTAATGAGGTTAAAAGGTTTAATAGGGAAAGCTGCACCAATAGCAATAATTGTGTGTGCTGCTCCATTTGTCGTGGTTCATCCACACCACTCAATAAGAGAAGTAGGCAGCCTTTCTTAAAGATCAGGATTAGCAAAAGGCAGGTGTGTGACTCTGCCACAGAGCAGACATCAGAACTCTCCTGTGGGTAGGTTGGCTTTTATTCTGGGACTCAGATATACAACACTGTGAAGATGCTTCTGAGGTTTCTTTGACCCTTGGAGATCCTTTGCACTTCACCCACACCAATGAGTGGGTAATTACATGGCTCTCAGGGTTAGAGGTAAGGGCATGGAGCCCAGGTGACGATGACCTCAAACCTGCTGCTCAAAGGATAAAAACCACACAAAAGTTGCTATATATTGTGTATCAACTCCTAGCTTTGTAGCTAGTGTCACAAACAGGGCTTTGGCTTCTCTGCCTGCAGAATGCTCTTTGAGATATGAACAAGCATTTAAAACGGGGTGAGACTGCTGCAGTCTGCAAAAATAAATATCTTGAATGAACAGGGATTTTCTAAGTAAGAGGAGTTTAAGGATGAAGATCAACAAGGTGGACAAAAGAGTGTGGTCATGGTCATCTGCTACAGAGCAACTCGATCAAGAAGAGAAAATGGACTGTAAAAATAGTTATAATTTCTGGTTCTCATAAGGGCTTGTCCACCCCAGTATCTTCCAAAAGAGCAACACTGCAGAAAGCAAGTGATCCAGGAGGTTGGTAGTAGGACTACATCAAGGAAAACCTTTTGAAAGACCTGTGGAACAGACTTAACTAAACAAGTGTTTTGCTGGACCTGCTACTCACAAATAAGGAAAAATGGGTCACGAATATGATAGAGGGTGCTAATTGTTGTTATAATGATCATGGAATGGCAAAGGTTAGTATCCTAAAGGAATATGGAAGGTAAAAGATTCAAGACCCAGAACTTAGGAGAACAAATTTTCAGTCTGTGCAGTGAACTGCCAGGCAGGATCCCAAGAGAAGCTGCCTTGAAGGGCAAAGGATGCCCTGAAGGGCATGAGGTCCAGAAGAACTTGTTGCTCCTCACAGGCAAGTTCCTTAAAGGAGAAGAATGGTCCATCTCAGTGTGCAAAATTCAAGCAGGTCTGTCAGAAAGGAAAGTTGATCTCATACAGAGCTGCATTAGCAAGAACACCATCATCAGGTTTGAAAATACTATTATTTCCCTTTATTCAACATTTGTGATATATATGGAAAAATATATCCAGTTAGAGGTCCCTTGGTGAAAGAGAGATACTGATAAACTGAGGTGCTGATGAACAGAATGGTTAGAGGGATGGAGAACAAATAGAGGCTGAGGGAATTTTAGTCCAGAGAAGAATCCAGTCTTCATCTTTCTAAATAGACTTATAGAGAAGATGGGGATAGACTTTTCAGAGACCTGAAGACTTGAAAGGATGAGATGCAACAGTCACAAACTGCAGCAAGGACAATTCCAGGAGAAAACAAGGAAAAAAGAAAACCATTTTCACAATGAAGTTGGTCAACTTGGAACAAGTTCCCAAGAATGCTGTGAAATGTCAATTATTGGAGATTTTACGAACTTGATTGGATAAGGCTTTAAGCTACCTGATCTACCTTTGAAGCCAGCCCTGCTCTAAATGGGAGGTCAGATTTGACTGCCACAAGAGGTCTTTTCCAATTTAAATTTACACATTTGTCACTCAGGATCTATGTTTAGGCTCCTCCCATAGGTCCCTCCAAAAGGCAAGTCTATCTGCCTTATCACAGATAAGCTGAGCTGTCCCTCTGGGTGTTTCTTACTATTGACAATAGAAATTTAAGCAGTTGGCTCATAGAAAACAGCTTTCAGATGACTGAACAGCTGCCATGAATCCCATTCCCAATAATACCTTCAGCTGCCTCCTGAACCCTAAGATGGCACAGCAAACCATGCTACAAGCTGTAGTCTTCAGTTGAGGCAGAGCTATCTGCAACCTAATTTATCAGTTAAGGCTGCAGAAGGATAAAGATACTTCAGTCCAATAACAGGTATTTAAATTATTTCATCTAGCTTTTTTTTAAAAGATGTGTAAGTAGGAAAATGACTGATCTTCCTAACTTCCTGACCTTCCTAATTTCCACAGAGCAACAATCTTGTCTAACCTCTTTCTCAGAAGACTACTATTCTCTCCAATATAACACATACTTGAACTTTGTTGTAAGACAGCATCCAGGCTCTTCCAAAACAATGTATACAATTCCTTTTTTTTCTTCAAATCAGCATGTCAGTTTCTGTCTTAGAAGAACTCTAACTTCATCTATTACCTAAATCACATTACACCTTTTCCTTTTCTCATTAGGTCTGTGTTTAAGTAAATGCACACCCTGGCTGCATCCTGATCACATGTTGGTATGAGTGGAAAATGTTCACCATTTCTCATCACTCTCCCCTGCTATGGCATGATTTTCTTTGGGAGGCAGTAAACAAACAGGCTCTCTAGTTCTGAAGGAGATGGGTAAAGGAGAAGGTCAAGGCAGCAGGGACACAGTAGAGCACACCACCCTGCCTTCTAGAGACAGGCTAAAACACTCCTCTTCTGCTTTATCTTGCTATGTCCCCAAGTTATTCCAGATTTAAGATCCTAGAATCATTGAATTTTCAGGGTTGAAATGACCTTACAGATCATCTAGTCCCAAACCTCTCCTGCTCTGGGCAGGGACACCTCCTCACTAGATCAGGATGCTCAAGGCCTCATCCAGCCTGGCCTTGAACACTGCCAGGGTTGGGGGCAGCTCTATTGTGAGGGATTCTTGTTGGGAGAGAAAGAAAGAGAGCAATTTATAGTAAGTACCTTCCTCAAGCAGCCATGCCCTACTGGTGGGACTGGGAGTAGGTGCAAAAGAGCTTGGTCAGTCCCCCTACCCAACATATAATGTCTTGTGCAAGCTGAGAGGGTCCTATATTCTGCTGCCACCACTACCTTTGGGCAAATCACAGAAGGATTTTGCTAAATATCTTTGCTTTTCAACAATGGCAACGGTAATAGTAAAAATAACATAGCCCTTCTCTGAAGCCTTGATTGACAACAGTCCTGAAGTTGAAAGACAGTACATAGAGAGAGAGCAAAAAGTCAGGATTTCCCTCGAAGAACAGCTGCTCTATAGGGATAAAGGGTGAGAGGGACAAAGACACAGACCCAAAGTCACACACTGGGATAATAAAGCTCACTTAACTTCATACACCTAAAGACACAGTCTCTCTAGATTCCCTCAGAAAAGGAAAGAGAGGTATAGGGTTCCTCCACAGCACATCCATCTGATCCACAGGCCCCTGTTTTAGTAGGAAATGAATCCCCAGCTGGGAGAACTTCTTACATACCTACTGGTTTTCCTGCCAATGAATGTTGCCTCTTGCAGGCCTCCCAGGGAAGCCAAGGGTGGCTAGCTCAGACCTGGGGATCAAACTTTTCCCTATCTAAATGAGGGCAGATGAACTGACCCAGAGAGGAGAACACACACATCACTTTGCACCTCTGTCTGTCAGTTCCTCATGTCTTTCAAGTGCCCTTTTCCTCTCTAGCAGCTTCTGCTACTTTCTAGTGACAGCTGAGGTTTTTTATGGATTTCAAAAGCAGAAAAAGAGCAGGACTCACATGGGCTCTTGCCCTGAAAATTAGTGACAAAAAGCATTGAAATATCTTAGGATTTCCATCAGACTATGAATATTTTTTGTATGCCTTTTAAAAGTGTGGAGGAGTATTCTCAAGGGATCCAAGGCAAGTATGAAGGATTTTCTTCAGCTTAAATATTATAAAATACTTCCCACACTTCACTAAGAGTCTTTTAGAAGGGAATAATGATCACTAGGTGCAGATGAAGAGAAGAGCTTACAGCAGGTAAGCATGGTCAGCTGGTCAGTAAGAGAAGCAGAAAGAGCTCAGGCCTTTTGGTCTTGACACAGGTAGCTCTACCCTGCAATCCACTGTGGTCTCACACCTCTGGCCTCTCACCAGGCTTTATACAATGTGATGGAGCACATACTATCATTTACATCCTATATAACTATATCTTACACACCAGTGTGGCATCTTCACAGACTTTTCAAGTGCCCCAGAGAGCTGCCCCCATCAGCTGAACCCTGGGAAGGTGTGTTGTCCACAATATGTGTGGGTTATGAGGAAGGAGGGAATTCAGTTATTTTTTACATTTCATTCACAGACATTTAGAGTTTCTGCTTACTTATGTATGACAATTATTTTGTGTACCCCATCACATCCCAAACATTTCTCATGTATTGTCCATGTGAATGTGTTCTGTCTCCCAACCTCTTTAGAGTCTACTATAGTCACCTTTTGTGTCTCTGGTGAAAAAAAAACCCTCTCCTTGGCTAAAGCCCTTGACAATCCCATAAGGCAGCATTCTTAAACAGGCATTCCTTTTCCTGTTAAAAAAGTAGATTGAAATTTCAGGGTAAATCCCTGATTTGCCCCAGATTTTTTTTAAAAATCTTAATCCACAAATACCTTCTAAAATAGCTTCATGACGAAATAACTGCAGAACTAATTGTCTCCAAGATGGACAAAAAACAAGCCAAAGGATAGAAAGATGTATTTTTTCCTACTTTGAACCATGATTAATATCATTTTTGGCCAAGGAAAATGGAAGAACTCATTCTTTCTATTCTTTAATTTACTGAGCAAACAGTATACCCACCAGCAATGATGAAAAAGCCTCCTCCTGCTTTGTACAGAATGTGACTGGCAAAAGGAGCTGCACAGATGATGAAGAAACTAGCCATCACAATAGTGAGCACTCCCAGGAGCATAAGAACCGTCCAGAAACCTCGGTAAACTGGAGAAAGGGAAGAAGGGAAAAAAAAAAAGACATTTTTTATAACTTATCCAAGTTTGCTAACAAAGATTTCTTTTTTCACTTGCCTTATTAACACATGAAACATTAATTCTACATTGCAAATACCTTTATATATGATGTGGACCAAATGAGGTTTGAATGCCAATCCTTGGCTGATGATCATGGCAAATAGGCTGTAAGTTACTGTGAATGAAATCCATCTGCAGTGCCTTGTAACATAGCAACTCTACCAAATTTACACTCTTTAGAAAATGGTACACCAAAGCTGCAGAAGTGATTCTTTGGGATAAATGATTGGACTGACAGGATGCAATTATTTTACCAAAATTGTCCAGGAGAAGCAGAGAGCTGCAACATCTTGACATCCTTAGTGCTCAGACTGTATCACCAATAGCAATCTGTAAGTTCTCTCCAATTTACAACTGGATAACACTCCTTCTGTATAGTCATATTCAATAGTCAGACATCTAAAGGGGGGGAGAAACTAATAAAATGTAAACCAGGTTTCTGAAAAACAGTTAAGTGTTTTAAACCAGCCTAATTCTGTTCTAAAGCTCTTTGCATTTTATTAAATTTAAAATGTGATGTTTCAGAAGCCCCTGTTAGACAGTGCCAGGCAGTGCTGAATTAATGGATGCAGCTGGTGATAAATGAGCTGAGAGTTTTGTGACATACTCTGGCCAAAAGAGTCTTTCTAACAATTAGTTTTTAGCTGGTTAATTGCACATCCATTTAACAAAGTCATCATTTTACAAACGCTACAAGAGTGACATAAATTTCTCCCATGAATTTAAAAATTGGTACATTAACACAACCCATTAGTAAAATTATGAGTTGCAAAGATCTCCAGCGTCAGATCTGAAAATCTTGAAGCACTGACAATTCAGTCAGTGAAAAACATTTCCACCCAACTGAGGGAAAGCATATAAGCCAGCTGGCAAGTCAGGAAAAGTGAATCACAAAAGAAACTGCCACTTATCATCTGACAGCACCTACTTACTGTTATGGCAAAACACAACCAAGCAACTATTATACTGGTTCATATCCTGAAAGTTTCAAATTCATAAAGCTTGTTAAAACCAGCTATTCTGGAATAATTCAGGTTTGCTCTCATCTGAAATCTCAATATGCACTAGACATCAGCAGCTTGTGCTTCCCACTAATGTGTTCCAGAAGTCTACAGTTTGTAACGTGACCAGCTTAACTCATGTTAAAGTATACACCATCAGCCTTGTAAATGCATTAGCTAGGTCACGTTCAGCACATTACATTAGCCACACTTTTAAAATAACAACCTTTTTAATCCGGGCAAACATTCAGAGACATAATTTTCTGCCACACTGATCAGCAGATTTGGGCATAAAAAGGATGAATGTGTCTGAAAGTAGCTGGCAGAAGGGTTAAAATTGTGTTTTGGTTCAGATCCAATATAAGTCCTTGCCCCACATAAACAAAAAATTATGGGAATAGTAGGTAAGAAATCAGGCTATGGTTCAGTAAAGCAGTTAAGTGTGTGTTTTGCTTTAAGTACTCTACCTCTTACGGGATTTAGGCACCTGTTTAAAGTTAAACACATAGTTAAATGATTCACTTAATGCAAATGGACAGTGAATGGAGACCTAGAAAGGTAAATCTCTCAAGTCCTTCAGACTTGGGTTTCTGAAGCAATTTCATATTATTTTACTCATGGGGCTACTTTGATAAGCTTCATCGCAGTCCCCAAGTCCATGGGACATTACTTCCTCATTTAAAACCTAATACCACTAAATCAGTCTATAACCACCCAACTCTTTTACATGGATGGCCCAAGGTACTTCAAAGTCATGCTACATAATAGGACACATTGGCCAAAATGGACCTTGAAAAAGCTTTCTTTGATACCATTATGGTCAGTCACCTAAGTCATGCAGCAGTGCTTTTCTTTTCTGAATGGATAAGGACACAAGATTATCCAGCATTACAAAATCAGCATCCAGTTTCATTATCTGCTCTTCATACAGGATGCTTTGAAGTCTGCTTTGAGTGAAATTTCATAAGAAAACACTGATTTGATGCTCAAATATTCTTGGAAACAGAGCACAAAAAGGAGTACAAATGTAACTGATGAAAATTTGTTTAAACCTGTCCATAGCTCTACAAGAGAAAAATTGTTTCTCTGCTCCAAGAGTGTAACTATTTTATTAGTCCATAACTCTACAAGAGAAAAGTTGTTGCTCTGCTCCAAGAGTGTAACTATTTTATGCATGATATGTGAAAAACTGATTTGACCTAGCTATCACCTGAGAGAGGCTTGCATTATATTTCTCTAGAAATAATTATTTACTCTAGAGAATCATGGATGAATTCTGATTATCCTAATTCTTGTTTATCAAGCTAATTCTGTCATTAAAACTCTACAAGAGAAAAGTTGTTGCTCTGCTCCAAGAGTGTAACTATTTTATGCATGATATGTGAAAAACTGATTTGACCTAGCTATCACCTGAGAGAGGCTTGCATTATATTTCTCTAGAAATAATTATTTACTCTAGAGAATCATGGATGAATTCTGATTATCCTAATTCTTGTTTATCAAGCTAATTCTGTCATTAAACATCAATTAGAAAATAGAGTGTGGGTTGACAGGTACAAAGCCTGCACAGGAATCTGTGACTTTTCAAGCAAAAGACTACCCCCTTTAATTTGCAAGACAGTAAGTTATTTGGATTATTTGTGGCATGGAGCTAAGGAAACATCCTACAAACATTTAGACTTTTTCTTCTGTAAGAGAGCTAAAAAGCAACCACTTTTCTGCAAAGACAGCTTCACTTACTTTATACTCTGACCATTTTTGCTCAGATCACATTTCCCATCTTCTCTGCCTAGATGGGCAAGATCAGTTCCTACAGGGCTAATCATTCAAAATTACAAGTCAGACCTACTCCTGTCATTTAGTTTAGCTGCCATCTATAGATGAACACAAAAGAGCTGGTTGAAATTAAACCTTCCCAAGAATGAACTTACTCTTCAAGTCAAAGACTTTGCTACACTGAGATTGAGATGAACCATGACAGATAATATGCAACAGAAGATGCTGTTTTGAATTATGCTTCCTTACATCCCATGTAAAGGGCTGACACTGTGATCCAAACAGTCTGTTTCAAGAAGGAATGGTTCAGTGTACCTAGACAAAGTGCTAACAGAAGTTTGCACCATCTCAAGTCTCACTGAGGTAGCTGATAGGATAGCCCATATTCTGCTCCAGATGACAAGGATTACCCTTGTCCCTTCCAGATACTGCACAGATATGTTTGAGTTAGCTACCTCAAATACATATATTATTACCAGCACTTCCTACAACAGCAGAAATAAAGTACAAGCACTATAGCAGAGTCCAAAGTAAACCTGCCTGCAGTGTTAACCTTTGATACTATTGCTCTGTGTTGCAAGAGTGTTAAACAGCAGGTTTTGTAACTTGTCTTAGTAAGCTGCCCCTTTGTTGGGTACAACATTTGCTTTGGAAATGACAGGCAGGTCTAAAAATAAATAAATAAATAAAAAGACTTTGAGTAAAACAGGAGTACACACCCTATGCTTTTTTTTTTTTTTTTTTTTGAGCTCTACACCACTGGGCCTGTATGGGAACTTTATAGTTGCAATATATTCTTACAAAATTGCATAGTATCATAGGATGTTAAGGATTGGAATGGACTTTACAGATCATCTAGTCCCAACCCCTGCCCTGGGCAGGGACACCTCCCACCAGAGCACGTTGCTCAAGGCTCATCCAATCTGGCTGTGAACACTGCCAGGGTTGGGGCAGGCACAGCCTCCCTGGGCAACCTGGGACCGGGTCT
>NW_008659283.1:22704-28790 GCF_000695815.1 Acanthisitta chloris
AGATGCTCCAGTCCTCTTATCAACCTTGTGGCCTCCTCTGGACTTGCTCCAACAGTTCCATGTCCTTCTTACATTGAGGACACCAGAACTGTGTGCGGTACTCCAGGTGGGTCTCACAAGAGCAGAGTAGAGGGGGAAAAACCTCCTTGGACCTGCTGCCCACACTCCTTTTGATGCAGCCCAGGATTCAATTGGCTTTCTGGACTGTGAGCTTACATTGCAGCTCATGTTGATTTTTTCACCAACCATGACCCCAAAGTCTTTCTCTCAGGGCTGCTCTCAATGCATTCTCTGCCCAGCCTGTAGGTGTGCCAGAGATTGCCATTACTCACATGTAGGACCTTGTACTTGGCTTTGTTGAAATTCATGAGGTTTGCATTGTTCTACCTCTCAAGCCTGTCAAGGTCCCTCTGGATGACATCCCTTCCCTCCAGCTGTGACTGCCCCACACAGCTTGGTGTCATCAAGAAACTTGCTGAGGGATCACTCAACCCACTGTCCATGAGTTGACAAAGATGTTGAATAGTACTGACCTCACCATTGACCCCTAAGGGACACCCTTGTCACTGGTCTCCATGTGGATAATGAGCCACTGACCACAAATCTTTGCTTGCAACCACCCAGACAGTTCTTTACCCACTGAGTGGTCCATCAAATCCATGTCTCTCCAATTTAGAGACAAGGATGTCATGCAGGACAGTGTCAAATGCTTTGCATGACCTGTAGCTTTCCACTGCTACTTGTTTTTCTCTCTAAAGATCCTAATTTAGGTCCCTCTGGAGACTTTTGTGTTATTTGAAAACTAGAAGTATCTGAGTTTGAGCAAGAGACCAAATGCTTGAAAATTATCAAAAGCCTCCTTTTCTCATAGACTGGATCCCAGGATTGATTATAAACTGAAGTCACAGATTCATATTTTAAGATGTTACTGGTGCATGATATGAAAGAGAAGCAATAATATATTTGACAAAGGTACACAGCTGTGTCACCTACAACACACACTTGTCATGTAGCAGCCACACACACCTCTGAAGCTCAGTAATGGTTATTCAGGAACAGGGTGGCTAATGACACAAAGTGACACCCTTCTACTATAGAAGATGTTAACATCAGGCTCATGAAACCATAACATGTATTTTATTGCCCTTGCTGCCCTTCAAGTGTTTTCAAAACTCAGCCATCAATCCATATATTTTCCATGGCCTATCAAAAAAACCCACAAAACCCAGCCACTTCATATTGATTTGAATGTCAATATGAATTATTAAGCATTACAAAGATGAAAAACATTTTGAAGCATGTGTGAGTACAGTGCCACCTAACCATTACTAAAGACAGGCAAAATGAATTTTGGAATGTTGCCTTGAATTATCAGCCCCAAGCTCACATCCTAAATGGGATCCTAACGGGAATATTGCCCTGAAGGGAATATTGAAGCTCACATCCTAAGGGGAACAGTCATCAATGGAGACAGGGGAGATTCAGATGAGATGTTAGGAACAATGTTTTGCCTGTTAGGGTGTTCAGGCACTGGAACAGATTGCCCAGGGAGGTGGTGGAGTCACCATCCCTGGAAGTGTTTCAGAGGCATCGGAACCTGATATTGAAGGATCTGGTTTAGGGTTTAGGGGTTCCAGCAGTGACAGCTTAGTGGATGGACTTGATGATCTAGAGGTCTCCTCCAACCTTGATGATTCTATTTCCTGTGATCTGACTGTGGATTGTATTTTAGAGTATGCCTTTTTTGTTTCTCTATTTAATGTAAGAGGTATCAAAATGCTTTTGACAAGAGTATTGCCACTCACAGTATAAAATATAATGAAAGGTGAAGTGCCTGAACTTCTTTCAATCAGGAGTATCTCTGTTCTCACAGATCTCAGCAACAGCACAGGAGACACACCTGGCAACACAGTAAACCTTACAAGACTTTTCTCAGCTTCACTCAGTACCTTTTAGTGACTAATAATAAGTGACTAATTATTTTTAGTGATCTGCCTTTGTGCTAATAATTTCTTTTCATAACCTTAACAGTGAAACAAATACAATATTCACAGTGTGGCTACATTGCTTTCTTAAATACTTCTTACTTTATCACTTCTTGGTGGCTGGATAGTTCTCCCTTACTAAATGTAGTGTATTACAATCTCTCATGGGCAATTACATGCCTGTATTACATAACAGCATTTTTTCATCCTAGAAATAGACTACTGCTAACATTTCACTTGTACAACTTTTATTTTCAGATTTCACTGCTGATACTCTCTAGATCACTTTAGGTTAATTTCAACCCATTAACAAACCTGCCAATAAATTTGATCTCACCATTTTAGATTTAACGGTCGTTGAATCAGAATTTCACTTCAGTCCTATAAACATTGTGTATTATACATTATATTAGGCATGACTTCAAATGCTGGCAATGTGCCCAGTACTGGACAAAATAAGACATTAATAGTCAGGAAAAACAGTATTACCAGCTACAAATCAGAGTAGTAAACTAACATCTCAGTGCAGCCTCATTAAATTGTTTATACTTTAACTTCAGAGGGTGATGGGGCAATTTACAACAGTTAAGAAATTATTGTTTATTTCCAAGTTAGGTTAAAAAAATCCCCTCAAAAATAAAATTCAGCACTTAGTGGCTAAGTGCTAGATTTTTCACTCCTTCTTCTTAGTAATAATCTCACTGTGGCCAGCGGAACTAATTGTAGGAGTAAGGACTTCACACATTTTTCAAAAACAGCCTAGTATAGTCCTATAGTAAAAGAGTTTTAGCAAAGAGTGACGGTCCTTGAATGCAAATATTGAGGAATCTAATGACATGACACCATGCATGAATCTAGCTAGCAATGAATTGATAATTAAGTATTATACTACATTTTCAAACTAGCCTGACGGTATAACTAACCTGGCTATACTTATACAAATCCTAGAATCAACTGGGTTGGAAGAGACCCCAAGGATCATCAAGACCAACCCTACTGTGGTCACTAGACCATGGCACGGAGTGCCACATCCAGTCTCAGCTTGAAAACCTCCAGGGATGGTGAATCCACCACCTCCCTGGGCAGCACATTCCAATGCCTGAGCACTCCCTCTGGAAAAAATCTCTTCCTAATAGCCAACCTAACCCTCCCCTGGCACAGCTTGAGTCTGTGCCCTCTTGTCCTGCTGCTGGTTGCCTGGGAGAAGAGACCAACCCCCACCTGACTCCAACCTCCTGTCAGGGAGTTGCAGAGGGTGAGAAGGTCTCCCCTGAGCCTCCTCTTCTCCAGGCTGAACACCCCCAGCTCCCTCAGCCTCTCCTCATGGCACTTGTGCTCCAGTCCCTTCACCATCCTCGTTGCTCTTCTCTGGACCTGCTCCAGCCCCTCAATATCCTTCCTGAACTGAGGGAGGTTGTTAGTGAGGCACTTTTATTGTTTGGTGTAATTTATTTATTTCTATTCCTAGGCTATAGTTTGTTGCACTTATGTTTGTGAAACATCATATAAATGAATCTGCTAGCAACACAATGAGATGCTAAGTCAACTTCTAGATAGAGAAGTTGACTTCAGTAGAGCTGCACACTATGATAGTTGTCACTATAAACCTCTGTATCATCATGGAAAGTCACTAGAGTCAGACTTGCCCTGAGTTGATTTAGATGCCTGTTTCAGCTTAAGACAAATGACATGGCCAAGGGATTTCTTCAAGCACATCATAAATGATGTCTGACACAGCTTCTGACCACACCTTACATTACAGTTAGGTGAAGTAATCCCCACTCTGCCAAGATACTTAACAAAACCAATGAATGAACAAAATCAGTGCTACTGTGATTAAATGATAAAGCAAGCTGCAATTTCCAAGCAGAGCTACCTAACCCTTTGAAGCTGATCATGCATCTAACAGTAATGATTAAAAGAAATCTGATACATTAAAACATGCATTCAAATAGCCAATATAAGCATCACTGTGAGCTCTTCTGTCTTTACATTTCCATCTAAGGCTATAATTCTTGACACCAAGAGTACACAGTCTAGGTTGGTATATCAGGATGAACCAAACCTTTGGTCTAAAGCTTAGCAAGGTGTACTGTAACACTAAACTTCAAGATCCTCAGTGTTTTGAGTCTTTTGGGAACAGTCACATAAACATTGTAAATCAAACATACAACAAGATGCAAATAAGCTAAGAGGGGATAGATGAGCCTGGTTTGAATTCTGGCCCAGAAAACACTGTGCCAAAGTTCTACTAATACTAAAGCCAAAGGAGTTATGTCAACAGAGAACTTAGTCCAGACACTGCACTCAACATTATCAGAGATTTTATGTTCCTCAAGCAACTTATCTTTGCCTGAGCTCTTCTAACTGAATGGTGTTAGCACTGCAACAACAAACCACACTTGTGTTTCCACTAGAGACTGTAGTTAGACCCAAATTCCTCTGATAAGGAGGAAGTCTCTTTAGCCAAACAGTCTGTGAAAAAAGTCATGTGCCTTTGCTTGCTCAGAGACTAAAAGTTCTGTTAACAGAAAGTTAGAGAATTTTAGAAAAATGTGTTGTAGACACGTTTGATTTTTCTAATGAAGTTTAAAGCTTTTATTCAGCAGTTTATTTTCCTATGAAAGAGCAAATTAAGTATTTTTCAGATGACAGAATACTTCTTATCCACTACTAATTAAAATAGCACTTGATTGACTCACTGAAAACACAATAATAAACCTATGTGGGTGATTTGGGATTTTGTATCACCCCCAAAAGTGAATTTCTCAAGAAAGCTATGAGCCATGAAAATGGTAATAGCGTATCAAGAAACAGTAGCAGAACCAAAAAACGGGACAATAATGCAAGGCCCTTTTGTTCTATGTTTAGCTGAAGTAAGTATTAAGTGCAGACAGCTGGATATAAAAATCATTGATGAAATCTTGTTCTTCATGAAACCTAACTGAGGCCTTTTGCCACTGCCTTTTACCGAGAAGCATTTCCTCCACTGTGAGTCAAGAAGAAGAGGATAACCTTCTAGCATTTCTTAATTTAGCAACCACAGTTGCAGTGAGGTTTCAAAAACTTGTTTGCCAAATACCATGGGCAGGACTGTCAAACTAGATGAAAGGAGAAACAAGTTTTGAACTAACAGAAGGATGATGACATAACCTCCTTCACAAAAAGTTGTGAAAGACTCTTGAACAAGCATACCTGCTCTGGTAAATAACTCAGCTTGGATGCTGAAAATGAACTGTAGGCATAAAAAAACCCCAAACCCTCTTCAGTTTTTAATGAGCTCGAAAGCAATCCAACTGTATCTATTGATTAAAAATAGGTAGAACTGTACTCTACCTGGGCCAGCATCTACAGTACAGTTCTACCTATTTTTAATCTCCTAATATGAAATATAGATAGGAAAATTATATTTGAGCAGTGGTTCTTTTGGCAAACATTAACTAAAATTAATTAAACTTTTGATGATATTCCTTCTCCTTTCCTTTTTCTTTGTTTGTCCACTTCTGTGTAATCATACAATATAATTTGAGGAACCTTTGTGAATGTATGAGTGAACGGTGGAATACAAACTCTGTCTAGACTATTAGGAGCTGATGACTCTGTCACATTCAAATGGAAAGATAAACTGTTCTAGATGTGCTGTGAAGTTACAGATTAGATCTCTGAATGGTGAGGTCTGAATACTTCTTGGACAAACAGTTCATAATTTCTAAAGATTAACAGAACTATTGTAATTCTAATTTATTTTCTTTTTCATGTCTGCAGCATACGAATTGGATTCTGAAGACACTTCAAGGTTAGCAAAGGTATCATTACAGCTTCAGGACAGGAAGGGATCACTTCAGTCACTGAGTCAGCAAGATCAGAGCTGTGTAGCATCCACACATCACAGGTTGTTTAAAAAGTCATATGAAGTAGGTATCAGAAGTGATTTATGTCAAAAACATTTGCACAAAGATCTCGATCTGATGAAATGTGCCTGATATTGTTAAGTAGTTTATATGTCCTGTAAAAACAGATCTTTCTAGGCATTATTCAAACATAAGGGTTTTGATTACTGTGCATCTTTCATATATAAATACTATATATATATATATATAT
>NW_008659284.1:0-398 GCF_000695815.1 Acanthisitta chloris
TCACTGGTTTGCTTTCAAGCCAGCACAGTCAGTAAAAAGCTTCAGAATTTCTCCAGGATTCCAAAACTATAAGTCATCCTGTCAGTCACTGCTAAAGGCTCCATAGTCTTTTTACTGCACATGTTCTTATCAACCACCAAAGCATCTATCTCCCATTGTCCGCATGTCTTTTATAATAATGATGACAGTGAAAACTGAAGAGAACTCTTGTCGATGCTGTTGATGTCTGCGCATACATCTGGGAGAAATATGCAGTGTCACACAGCAGTGTCACTCTGTTCAGGCGCTGTTGTTTTGCCTTGCCCTGTAAGACTAGAAGTTTCTGCTCGTAGATCAGGGCGCACACATTGTGCAGGCACCCACCGAACTCCGGTATCTGTTGAAACACAAGCATATCC
>NW_008659285.1:0-1698 GCF_000695815.1 Acanthisitta chloris
CCCTGCCCCGCGCGCCGGCACCTCAGCCCCGGCCTGGTGTTGCTGTGCTGCTGCTGCTGGAGCGAGCTGATGTTGCAGGCTTTGCGTTTTCCCTGTTGAAAAATGCGGGTTTATTTTTAATTTTTTTTTTTTTTTTTTTGTACAGTCATCTGCTTGCCGTCACTCCAGTTTTATACCTGTGCGACTTAGGATTGGTTCAGTCACACCGGTAGAAAACTGCAGTAATGCTGTAACTCTGCACCGTGGTGGTGTTTGTTTAGAAGTAACCAATGAGCGTTTCAAAAATGCTGGTTGTGAATAACCTTTGATTTTGTTATCTACAGAATGAGAACAGTTCCAGTGCTGCAGGTGCTGGTCGACAATTTCAGAACTGGGAGATGAAAGCTGAACAAGCTAAGAAAGTTGAATTCTTAAGAACTGCAGAGAAGCTAAAAGCTCAGTAAGTTAAACACTTCGTCACGAGTATGTTTTCACACTGCTCTGCAGGTAACATAACTTGAGGTTCAAGGTAAGAATATATGGTAATGAAATGTTGAGGCTAAGATTTCCTTTTCAGGAGTGCAGGCAAATTGTTGTGGTTGTTGCAGTAGTTCAGGGTAGGCTTACGAGCTCCAAAATGCCCTGTTATTCCAATTACCATTTGGACTTTGGTCAGTCATCTTCTTTACTAAGAATTGCTGCACTAGGGGCACAGAAAAGGAAGTGTGTGTGGCACAATTGAGTTCTCAGTTTTCCTGCTCAGCTGTGCTTACCCTTCTAGGGACTTAAAGCTCTTAAGACATACCAACAAAAGGGGAATTGCAGCAGCATTTACAACAGGTTCCTCAAAGAAGACTGAAAGACTAGAATATCTAGGCCACTGCTGTGGAAAATGGGGGTTCAAGACAGCTCAGGCCCAGAAGTGATTAAAATCTTTCCCCATGCCTTGACTAAGTGCTGGTAATGACTATGCTGGCAGCTGTAAAATCAGAGAGGTTTCTTCTTGAATGGATGAATATTATGAGTAATAGCTGATGTAGCCAATCTAGCTGAAGGAGAGGTTTGTAGTTGTGAATCCTGACTGAACAGTGGTACTAAAGTCTTACAGCAGTGTTTTACGCTGACTGAATCGGCTTCTCCCTGTTGACCTTGTATCCTGGGTTATGGCTCTAAATTTGACTGCTGGGTAACAGACATTCCCAAGCAGCTACAAATGAGGCATGCCAATTAACTGTGGCTCCTTGTCCCTCTGTACCACTGTTCATGCTGCGGCTCCATCTATGTGTGCCACTGCATTAATATAGCCTGTCTGCCTGCACTTTTCATTGAAAATTCTCGCTCAAAGGCTCTCAAATAGTGAACACACACATAAAATTTCAAGCCGTTTCCATGTGTGAACCACTCTCTGCCAGTAAGGTGATTTCCTTGTTCATTTCTTTCTCTTGTTCAAGTTTTTGGGTTACTCTGTGTGTAGCCTTATAACTGCAGAAAGATTTTCCTTGAAAACAGCTGTAGGAACAAACCAGGGATTTGTATAAATCCGAGACAGTCCTGTTGGCAGTCTCAGCTACACACTAATATTGGAAAATCTTGGGCTTTGCTAAGTGTTTGTGCCTTACTCAGTGTGACATCTTTTTTTTTTTTTTCCCAGGATTGCAAGTATAGAAAAAGACAAAAATAGACATCTTTATAATAGGAAGAGTGTTTTCAGGGTAGAAT
>NW_008659285.1:1724-7393 GCF_000695815.1 Acanthisitta chloris
TGGCAGCAGGAAAATGGAAAGTATGTTGGCTTTTGGGTTTGTTTGCTTTTTTTAAATTAATCTACTGCTGTTTGTTTAAATGATTTAATAATGATTTTAGTAGTACAGAGAGATTAGTTTAGGTGAAGGATAGACACTGATAGGTGTGGTATTTTACCATGTCTACTGCTTATAAAAGCTTCCATAATTCACCTGCAAAATTCAGAAGCATAAACATTTTGAGCCCTCTGTGTTATTGACTGTTTTCTTTTAATCGTGAATGTAACAAGTACCACCCACAACTCTGGTGGAAAGTTACAGTTCTAGAAACTTAGAATCAATTTTGTGTGTGTATTACAAAGTCTACTGTAATCTAGCTAAGGTACAATAAATGTGTTCTCGGCACCACATTTACACACTGCTGCCTTTAACTATACTTTAAACAGTTCTGTGTTTGTGTTTTTCAAATTTTTGGGTAATGAATATTGCAGGTTTAAATACTGCTGTGAGATGGTACATAGTCTGTCATACATTATCTATTCCACTTACAGACTAATAATATAATTCAAGGAAAAAAGTTACTCCCTGGTCATAGTCCCTGGATTCTTTCAAAAGTAATCAAATAAATCATTCTATGTGTTCTGATATAATCAGATCAAAATAAGTTGAAGAAAGAAAAGGACTGAAAGTATACTTTCATACTGTATGTTACACATTTGCATATGTTTTAATGTGTGTCTTTTATTTAAGGAATCTTGTAGTCTCCTTTATATCTCGCAGTCCTTAAGAAATGTAAATATTTGCAAGGAATGACAAAGCTAAAAAGTTCAGAATATTTTTGGACAGTAAGAAGGGATCATGGAAGTATGGATGGAGATAATGTTATGAGATAATAAAAAGGCCAGTGATGAGAGGTGTAAGGCACAACATGTGAGATGTGAAGGAGTGTTGGACTATGATCTTTTAGGGTATGTACTAGGACCCCCAAAATTCCCATTTACTATGATCAGGTCTTTCAGTATAATCTGGGTGGTTTTACACTTTCTGTGGCCTCAGCAGCAGGAACTAGGAGGGTCATGTCTGAGATAGGTTTTGTTACATTTAGGTCTTGAACTCTCTTAGCCCTTCCTTAAGCCAAATCTTTCAGGACAGAATATACAGCTTCTTAGTACCTAAGATGTATCCAGAACTTCATCCTCATCAGTATTATATTTATGGACTCATGAGGAGCGGTTACAATCTGATTAGTGAGAGATACCTCTGCCCAGATTAAGGTGCAAATGAGACCATATGCCAAAATCAATAATATGCTAATAATACAATTATATAATAATAGTATGGGGTTTATATGAAAAAAGAAGATATGCACAAAGCAACTGTTAAAACTATCAGCACCTTCTTTTGTTTAACAGAAACTAAAATCCTGCAGCAGCTATCAAAGATACGAAACAACGTGAAGAGACTTCAGCAACAATTAAAAGATGTGAAACCTACACCAGCGTGTAAGTCATGATGGCAGATTTAACGACATTTTCCTCTACAGACAGGTTTCTTTCTGTTGGACTTGCCATTCTTCTGCAGACTTGGGATACTCCTCCAGTCTGTATGCTTTTTCTGGAATCTGGAAAGGGAAACTGCAGAAACCTAAGAAACAGTGAAAGATTATGCAGCTCTCTGTGGAAACGGAGAAATTTTCTCTGTTCTGTATAAATGAGACTTCTTTAATGGAAATAAACATTTATACCAGGATTTGCATCCAGTTAGCTTAATCACTGTGTAAACACACGTTTTGAATAAACCAGAGTCTGTCTTTTAAGGCTGCTTGAGATGAAAATGCATGCATTTTGTACACTGAAGTGTCCTAGAAGTCTCTGCAAGTCCTACATTTCTGGACAGTGCTGGTAAATTCTGCAGACTTAAGTTATGTGCTTTTTTCTTCTTTTCCATTTTTCAGTTGTTGACAATGTCAAGGAAATGATGGAAGAAATTGAAAATGCAATCAATGCTTTCAAAGAAGAACAGAGGCAAATGTATGTTCTTATATACTTCAGCTATAAGAAAAAGTGCTTTCATAAGACACAATGAAAACTTTACATTAATCCAGCAAACTGTCTTTTGATTTACTCTTTTGTTAGTGATTCCTGTGGTATGTAAATCAAAGCAACATTAGAATCTTGATAGACTGCCTTTTAGAGAGGCTGTTTATATAGCTATTGCAGCATTCCAGTGTAACTGATTGACCTATGAAAAGGCCTTTTAGATAAAGGCTGCAGAAGAGATTAGATTGTGGGGGGTTTTGTTGTTGCTGTTGTTCTTTTTTCTAAATGGGTTTTGGAGGGTCTCCCTTTCTCTCTAGTGGTGTCAGGAGGGGATCGAGTTAGTTGTGTGAGTGCCACAAATATGTGCTTTCAGTGAAAGGGTAACTTAATTCCCATTGTGCAGAGCTTTATTATCGGATCATTACAACTGTGCTGTTGCCACTTCAGTTCTTAATCTTTGAATAACAGCTTTGTGTGGCATTGAACAATTCCAAAATTCATTTTTGGTGAATGGACAATGAATACTGGAAATTTTTTTTCTTACATTTCAGTGTTTGTTCTCCTTTCAGCTATGAACAGCTTTTGAAGGAAGAAAAAGCTGCCAGTAATGAGCTCAGTCTCTTAGAAAGAAAAGTGGAACTGTGGGCCTTAGGCAGCTCAACAGCAGAAAAAGTTTTGAAAGTACCATCAGCCAGGGTCACAGTTGATAAAGCACTGGAAAATCATCTACCCAAAGAAGTCGTAGAGTTTGAAAGATTTCTTCAGCGAACAGGAGGCCGGCAGGGAGGTTGGGATGATTATGACCATCAAAATTTTCTGAAAATACGGACAAAATACAGAGGAAGGCTGTCTTACGTGGATGAAGCCCTTGAGTACCTCAGTGGAAGAACAAAAGAAGATATTGAAAAGCATGACAAGTGGTATCAAGAATTTCTAATTTTACATGAAAGAAAGAAAGAGGTAAAATAACCCCTCTAATGGCTTTTGGATATTAAAAAAGTAGTCATTTTTAAAATGCATACATCTCTTATTTTTGTATTTGCCTCCCTGGAGGTAGTGCTAGGTGGATTTCTGTTATAGTTAAACTGAGATCTTTAGCATCCTCAACTTGCCAAAAGTATTTGTCTTTAATAAATAATTAACAATAAGCATAGACGTAATTAGCACACTGAAGAGGGCTGTGTATTGCCAAAATATGTTATAAATTCCTTTGATAACAGTGGTCTAGTAAGTGAGATGCCAATCCCAGAGCAGTAAGTGATCCTATCTGAGACTGTGGTTCATGGTACATTTGTCGCTCAGAATGTCTGCCCCACCATACACACAATATACCTATGCCAGACTGACATACAGAATTACCACTCCCTCAAGAGCTATCCCAGTAATAAAAGATACACTGACATAAAAACTATTATAAAACAGTAGGTGGAATTATTAATTTTAAAAAAAGGAAATTAAGGACCAAAATAAGTTTATGTTAATAAAAGCATTTTACACCGACATTCATAACTACCCAAAGTTAATATGAATGTTGTAACTGAAGGATCTAGCAGTATCTATTAAACCTGCTTGTGTGATCCATAAAATACAAGAAAAAAAAGAGGTGAGAAAACAGATATAAGTGTTTCTTTGCCGTAAGTTTTGCCTTCAGTAGACTTTGAATTCCTGTTTGCAGTTTGTGTCCTTGGAGCTTGTTTTCATCGGACTGAATCCATGGGAATGTGTAACATTTTCATTAAAATTTTGGGTTTTTTTTTTCCTACTGGTCTCTTGCAGTCAATTAAGAAGTGGAAAGAAAAGCAGCAGCAAGAAGTAGAAGGAAACTTGAAGGAGAAAGACAAATCAAAAAAAATGCTTAAGGAAAAATGGCTACAACGTGAAGAAGATCAGAAGCAAAGAGCAGAAGAAGAAAGAAAACGTAAACAAACAGCAGGTGAATCATGGAAGAAACAGAAAGCAGTAGCATTTGCAATGGAACAAGCATCACATCTAAAACTAGAAGAAGAGAAAAAGAAAAGGCAACAAAGAGAGCTCCAGCGCCAATGCCACGTGAAATTACTGTTGGAAAGAAATACCTTGCACAAGAAAGCTAAGGCGAAACTTGAAAAGCTTGAAAATGAGAAGAGAGAGGAAGCTGAAGAGGAGAAAAAAGAGAAAATTGCTGCAGAAGAAATTTTTAAGTTTCAAGAGCGTGTGCGTAATTAGATCTCCATTATGCACGTTGTTGTTTGATTTTTGCCTACTTCCTCCTACAGTATAATCTGCCAAACACTTTTTAAAATCCAAATTCCATTCATGTAAATCTGTCACTGATTCACTATGAATAACATCATCTATCTCAGACAAAAAAGCAGTATGAAACTTTATTTTACACAAAGGTGTTAATTTTCCTCAGTATCTAAATTCTTCAGGATTATTCAAGCCCATGTTTCTTTCTACATATAGAAGTGGTTTTATTTACTTTGGTATGAAAATGGGAAACCCTGATTGGGCTACATTGTGCTCCATGCTGTAGAAAACATCAGAAGACCTGAGTGTTGTGTGCAGATACAAGATAAAAGTTTGAATATCCAGTGGGTTTCAGTAGTTGTAAGGTCAGCTTAGATCCCATATTCATGTAAATGCAATTACTGGAGAAGTGATGCTATTGTCACCATTCACACTGGAGTTTTATAAGCAGCGTTTAAACTACTACACTCTGGCTTTTTTCCAAAGTTGTATAACTGTAATTTTTTTGTGCAGGACACGCTGTAGCACTTAGCTACCTACTGAAACTTTACTATGACAATGACTTCAAAACAAAAAATAATTAACTGTGAAAAGGCTGCATGTATATTTTTATATAATTTGTTTTATTTCCCAAGGAAAGTTTGCTTTTCCATTCATTATGTTTCAGGATCTACATAAACTGGAACTAAGGGTTTTACAGAAACAAGCTAAAGAAATAGAGAAACAAGAGAAAGAAAAAAGGTTGGCAAAGTTAAGAGAGAAGGTAACTTTTTGTTAGTTTCAATCTGAGGTATGTGCAGCTTTGTGGTTTGAACAAACTTTTTCATTGACCTAAAAAGCAATTGGGTTTAATTAGCTAAATTGTTGATAAAAGAAAATAGTCATTTTGTTAATGCAGTGGGCATTGTTGCAACGTGTTTTTAAAAAAGGGGAAAAAATGAGAATTTATTCATCTCATGGCAAGATTTATCTGGGTAAAACCTATTGGTCATACAACTCAGCTGCAATGTGGGTGGTGTTTCTTACATGTTTTTAAATGGTTTTCTACCGTAAGTTAAGTAGGGAGATTGGCTTCTAGGAGCATTCTGGGGACACTGGGTTGTAAGAGTTTAACCTTTTAAATTACTAAGATTTAATGAGAGAAACCAGTTGTTGCCCTTACTGCTTTCGTGTTTCTCCTGTTTCCTGTGCTAGTGTGGAGGTAAACGTCTCTGGCTAGCCAGCTGTGCTTTGTTTACTCTGCACCTATTTCTATGATGAAGACCCAATGAGCGTCATGTGAAAAAGTCCAACTTTTTTTGTGTGTGTGTCTGTTTCACTCTGAGGTCGAGATTCAGGTAACCAGAGACCGCTCCAGGCTGTACAGAGCTGCCAAGAAAGACGTCACACCCGCACCCTCGGAACCGCTGCTGCATCTTTCCC
>NW_008659286.1:0-13735 GCF_000695815.1 Acanthisitta chloris
GAGTTTCATAAGCTAATGGTACTGCAGTTAACTGCAGAGAAGAAAACAAATGCTTCTCATTAGCCTTCCCAATTCCTTTCTAATAACTGATGACTAAACAAAGGCCCTACCTTTTAAAACTCTACTGCCAATTATTGTTGCTATACAAAATATTTTGTGTCTCTTAGAGCACTGATTCCAAGAAGCCCAAGAGTATGCAAAAAGTTCAAACATCAAACAATGTTTTCATCCTTCATGACTGCCAAGGAAGGTCTGGAAACGTCATCCCTGTGAACTTAGAAACCTGTAGATAAAAGAAAAATCAATGTGCTTTTAAATCAGGATTTTACATTAGTTTCATGATTGGTGTCCTGATTGAATTTTTGAATGTTTGAGGTTGATGATTCTGAATTAGGTCAGATAGTGTAAGTCACTTTCTGCTGTTATATGATGGCATGAATTTTACCTTCATGCAATATTTCCTCTTGGAATAGGTAATGCAGACTGTTGCTGATCAGTGCACAAGGCTTTAGTCTACAGTCTAGACAGATGTACAATCCATACAGGTCAAACATCATCTACAATCTGCATGGGTCGTAGCCAAATCTGCTTTTCTTCCTGGTTCAGAAAATACAAAAGTGTAGTCTGTATTTTGCCTTTCAACCCAGAATTAAAAGACAAAACAACAACCATAACAGTACTGTGATCACTAGATGATTTTCCCTGCATCTTTATGATCTACAATAACAGGAGGGGAAAAAAACCAAAACAATGGGCACACTATAACAAACCAAGACTCCACCTGGTTCTGATGAAAAATTTAACTTCAAGATCTTTTATATGGTCATTCTTTAATGTTTCTTCTTAATGCTACAAAGCTTATGATCTCTACACTTAACAAATGAAGTCATTCTTGTTTTCTAATGGGAAATAGGTAAAGAAAGATTTAAATAGGTGTGAATTTTAAGCCAGCATTTGGATATACAAGATGGTGGACCACTGTTTCCAGTAGAACTGGTATGTAATTATTGTAAAATACAGTGTGCTCTGGTATTTTGCTGTCACTCAGCAAATAACCTCAGTCACCACTGTGGAATTAATTGAATAGTACATCAGAACAATCAATTGCTGCTCAAACTAATTAGAATTAGAATTAGCTGAAAGAAAAATAGTGTGAAGAACTACTATGGTTGAAAGAGAAATTTTCCTGCAACTCCATCAGTTGTAACTGAAATTGCTGAACAATTGGTAACTACAGGCCTGTTAGCCTCACTTCTGTACCCGGTAAGGTCATGGAGAAGATTGTCCTGGGAGGTATTGAAAAACATCTGAAGGATAACACGGTCATTTGACACAGCCAGCATGACTCCATGAGGGGAGAGTCCTTCTTGTCAAACCTTAATGCCTTTTATGAGAAGGTAACCCACCTAGCTGATCAAGAGAAGACAGTGGATGTAATCTTACTAGATTTCAGTAAGCTTTCAATACGGTCTCTCACAAGATCCTTCTGGACAAAATGTCCAGCATAAAACCGGACAAACACACAATGTGATGGGTGAGCAACTGGCTCACAGCTCAGGAGCAAATGGTTATGGTGAATGTGATCACATCAGGATGGCACAGGTCACTAGTGGGTTCTGCAGGGCTCCATCTCAGGCCCAGTGCTCTTCAACCTCTTCATAAATGTCCTGGATGCAGGACTTGAAGGACTATTAAGTAAATTTGAAGATGATATGAAACTGGGAGGAGCTGTTGACTCCCTTGAAGGCAGAGAGGCCTTGCAGAGAGACCCAGACAAATTAGAGTGTTGGGCAATCACCAACCATATGGAGTTTAACAAGGGCAAGTGTCAGATTCTGCACCTGGGATGGGGCAACCCAGGCTGTACCTATAGACTGGGGAATGAGAGGCTGGAAAGGGCCCTGGGGGTTCTTGTCCATGGCAAGTTGAATATGAGCCAACAGTGAGCCCTGACAGCCAGGAGGGACATCCTGTCCTGGGGCATCAGGCAAGGCATGGCCAGAGGGAGAGGGAGGGGATTGTCCTGCTCTGCTCTGTGCTGGGGCAGCCTCACCTTGAGTGTTGTGTGCAGTTTTAGGCACACAATACACAATGTGAGAAAGATATTAGGTTATTCAAGAGTGTCCAAAGGAGGCAATGAAGGTGGTGAAGGGTCTTGAGGGGAAGCCACATGAGGAGTGGCTGAGGTCACTTGGTCTATTCACCCTGGAGAAGAGGAGACTGAAGCTCATCCCTGGATACAATTTCCTCACAAGGGCAAGTAGAGGGGCAGCATTGATCTCTTCTCTCTGGGCCCAGGGACAGGACCCAGGGAATGGTCTGAAGTTGTGTCAGGGGAGGGTTAGGCTGGAGATTAGCAAATGGTTCTTCCCCCAGAGGTGTTTGGGCACTGAACAGCTCCCAGGGCAGTGGGCACAGCCCCAAGGCTGACAGAGCTCCAGAGGTGTTTGGCCAATGCTCTCAGGCACAGGGTGTGATGGTCAGGGATGTCCTGTGCAGGGCCAGGAGTTGGACTGGATGATCCATGTGGGTCCCTTCCAACTCTGTTTATTTTTGTGATTCTGTGATTATACATAATAGGAAAACTGAATACCAGGTGGCAATATAAAAATCACTTTGTCAATGACAGATATTGCATAAAATAATATGGCAACACTGAATTCTTAAAGCAGAGATGGAGAAAAATTTTAACTATACAAAATTATATCTGTGGGTTGTTAACTGAAATAAATTTATTCTAAATATTGATTGTATTGCAATTAGTTATTTTAAGGAACAAACTTACTTTTTAGCAGTGACAAAGGAGCTAGGAAAAAAATAATGACATTTCAAAATACAGTTAGGGGATTCTTTGGTTTGGGGGTTTTAGCTTTAAAACAATCCCTTTTTGAGCAGCTATTGCCAAGAAAGCAACATGGCAATAGCAAATGGCTGAGCATATGTAACCTCAGATCTACTTCACTACCATTCTTTCAGCTGATCTCTATTATATAAAAGTATCATCTTGAAACAAGAAAAATAATGCAGAAATCTGTGTTCCCAACCTTTGTTTTCTGTCTGTCACTGTCACCCAAGTGTCTTATAGCTTTAGCTTAGCCAGTAAAGCTTTGGTAGTTTAGTATTCCTATTTTTGTAGTAATAGTTCACTGGGATGAGGAGGGATCATCTGTGGGTGTAAAGCACAGAGAGCATCATATACAGGTGGTATATTTAGTGTTATAACTCACTGCAACAAAGTCAGTTCCGATTTAGCTGAAAAATCCAGTACTCAGCTGAAACGTGTCAGGTGCTGTTATTTTGGTCAACAGATTTTAGGTGGATCAGTTGTATTTGTAGTTTTGATACTCAGTAGCCGAGCACCTTTGTCATACTAACCTAAGCCACTCACTCAGTAGCCAAACACCTTTGTCATACTAACCTAAGCCACTACATATTTATCTGTAGTCTGTGAACATACATGGGCATATGAAGCAGAGGAGTCTGGATGAGCATCTGAGTCGGTACCATCTGCCAAACATAGGAACAGTTTCTACTCTCAGCAAGAAATAGTCTACTCCAGACCAAGGGTTTGCATAGTTCCCCAAATTCCCAGTTTAAAATATTGCAGGTCTTTCCATGCCATGCCTCTCCTGAGTGGAGGTTGCTTGCCATAGGTGTGAAGTGTGCTGTGCTGCCAGGCAGGAGGAGCAGTGAGCAGTTCCTCGTGCTGCTCTGCTGCCATACCAAAATGCATCAGTCCAATGCGATGAGTTATTTGACCCAATACTAACAACCAAGTCTGTCCCAGCTTCGAAATATCCTACACTTTGCAGAGCTCACCACCACAGTATCCTGCTGCTTTCCTTTGATTTTAAATTTGATGGGCGAGGTTCTAAAGTTGGCATGGCAAATTGTTCCAGTGGCAGCTCAGTTACTTTGTGTTTGTACTGGTAGGTCCCGATAGTCCTTTCGCAGATCTATCAGGAAAAGACCATTTCCTCCATCCTCACCCCACACAACAGTTTCGTTTGCCATAGAAGTTTCCCAGCAGACCACAGCGGACCCTGCAGGAGGTCAAGACTTGAGGTCTGTTGCCTCTGCAGCTCCACTCAAAGCCTCCTGGCAGCACAGATGTAGCTGGCTTGCCTCCCTTTGATGGCTTTGGAGCTCCTGCGGAAGCATTGGGGAGGGAGAAAAGCTCCTCACTGTGGGAGGGCGGGTGGGAAAAATGATAACGGGGAGTGGCTGCATTCTCCCCATTCCTGTCCCAAACCTCCTAGTCATTGGGCCCTCTCCACCAAAATACCCTCAGGAGGGGAATTCCTGGGAATTAGCCAAGCCAGAGGGAATGAATTGTGTCTTTAGGCTGACATGTTGTTGTTCAAGTTGGTCCAAAGATGTGGCAAACCATGCTGTGTGCTCATCCCCACACTTTTCTTTGCCTGGTGCAACATATCACATCCCAATGCCTTGTGTTTTATTGGTATCTTCCCCTAAAGGGTTCCTGACACTGCTCTGCCTTGTGCTCTGGTGTCAGTAATTCTGAAATAGTTTACGGAAAAGCTCATGACTCTCACTGATTTCATCTGCTCTTGCAATTTCACTCTGAGTCATCCAATATGGTGAGTACTTTGTTTTACTTACAGACCAAACTGCTTGAATTGCATCTTTAGTTAGGTCGTCTCAGCTGCCTTAAGGCAAAAAAAAAAAGAAAAAGCAAGCAAATAAAAAGTTTCTTGCTGTGCTGTGGAGGCACACTTGGAGATGTTTACTCCTAAGGTCTTTTTTACTAGGAAATAAATAAAAATAAACCTACCATTGCACTTTTAATAGTGCTTATTTGGGGTCAGAAGTTATGCATACCAGTGGCTGGTAGCTCTGGGGGTTTGGTATCTCTGAAACTTTCACACATCTCCACGGGGATGCCCCAAAAACACATTACCCACCCTTGGGCAAGTAGCAATATTGCAACACCTCACAGGTGTTATAACACAGACTTGATGAACGTTAGTTGGAGAACCACAAAGGGAAAGCATTGAGAGAATAGTAATCCTGTGTTTTTTCAAGTACTTCTAAATAACCTAAGTCTACTTGAAACTGCATTCAGAGTGTTTTTTCTTAACTGGGCTTGCACTACACTGCTCTGCCTGTGAATCTTTATAATGGGGATGGCATGATTTCTCCAAGAGTGCAGCATCTGCCCATTCATATTTCAGTATTAGACCTGACTTGATCTTTCAAGGGTTATTGCAAAGAAGGAGCAACCCACAGCAGAGCCTGAAAGGGCTGCAGAAGGAATGTGCTGAGATGGGTACAACCACCCAGACCCCTTCTAGCCCAGGGCTTCATTTGCTGCCTCTAACCTGTGGGAAAGAAATAAAGACAATCTCACACTCTGCTTTCAAAGCTGAGCCTATTGAGAACACCAATTACTATGAAAATCCTTAAACTACACTTGTGGTGAAGCCAGGAAGTCACCAAGTGTGCTCAGCCCTCTCTGAGTGGGGATGCTGTTAACAAGCAACATCAGTGTTGGTTTTAAGAATAACACATTCAGGTGCAACAGCCAGACTAACAGAAAGTTATTTTTTTCCCACAATTTGGCTAAAAGTGGCGTAATTATGTCCATTACTTTATCAGAGTTGTTACCTTTGCAGTTGTAAACAAGAAAGCCTTGCCAATTTTCCACTCAATGGAAAAATCCTGTATTCTTTGATAGCAATACACCAGAGACAGCATATAATGGAAATGTTGTCATGGAGTGCCAGCTCAAAAAGAGAGGAAAATGGCTCAAGAATTAACTCTCAAAAGACTTTTTTCCTTTTTCTTTTTCCTTTTCCTTTTTTCCCCAGTTCCTTTCCTCTTTCTCTTAAATATTAAATATATAGAGAAAAGCTAATAAACATATAGAGAAAATAAGCATAGAGAAAAGGTTTTCTATCTCAAATAGACCCATATGTCTTTTTTGGCTGTTATGTAAGATTTAGACCTAGAGCAAATCCATGTCACTTTGCAGCTGTAATTTCCCAGGCACTTCCTGCTTATGTCTTTAATCAATGCAAAGTTCTGCATAAGCAAAATAAAGCAGTTTGAGGAATATATCTGTCAATTGCTTTCTCTCAGTTAGATGGATGCTGTACTGGTTTTGTGTATCTCTTGGCCAAATTGTGATCAGCTTATGGGTCCTCATCTGGCAGTTCCTTGCCTTCTAAAGGGCAGGGTGGGCAGAAAAGTCTGGGTAAGCTTGGTCTCTGCTGCCTATGTACATCAGCTGAGCTAATGCCAAGAACAAAGCAACCTGTCCCATTCAGAGCTGTGTTTTGGTCTCAGTTCTTTTCCTGCAGCAGTGCAGAGCTGTGTGTGTTTGACCTGTGTCACCTAAGAACTCCTTAAATCAGATTAATTATTTGCTGACCAACAACAATTGATTATCTGAGGCAAAGTAAATATTACCCTAGACATTTGTGGTTTCTCTAAGGCTGATTCCTAGATTAAATCATAAATGTTTATGCTCTGAGAGAAAACATTTATTCAAAGCTAGGAGAGCATGTATTTAACACAAATATATCCCCAGCAGCCACTGTTTAGGCTGTATATGACTATTTGGACAGACGCCTATGCTCGTGCTGATTAATCTTTTTCTAATGAAATTATGCTGATTCTCTTCATTCCTCAGGTCTTTGCTAATATTTTCACCAGCAGAGGTGGTCACTTTGAGCAAGAAGGGCCCAAGCCCAGAGCTGGGAATGATGATCCCTGGAGAGCACACATGGAGCCTGTGGATGCAGCCACTGAAATGTTCAGCTAAGGGCAAAGAGGAGAGGCAACAACTCCTCCTTTCCCAGTCCTGCATCCTGCTTATACTAGCTCTGGCCCTGACTGGATCCTCCTTTTGACTCTTTGGAGTGGCACAAAGCTGTGCAGGTTTTGCTGTTGTTTGTTTTCTTCCACATTGTTGAACTGAAGTGATTCAAGTACAAAGCCAACACATGAGTGTCTGTGTCACCATGAGATGCAGAGAGGAACTGTGTGGTGGCAAGGGTATGAGAGATGGGTGGGACCTCCAACTTTGTGGTCACAAAATGGTTGTTTGACTCCCCAGGACTTGTGATACCAAATCCATGGGGCAAAGGGATCAGAATCAGAATATTCTCAGACAGCACCTTCTGCAGGGGGTGGCCAGCACCCAGGGTACATGCATAAGATCCCACCCCTGTTCCTCTAGCCAGGATGAAAGGATCCTGAATTTGCTTTGCTGACTAGGAGATGGAGATGTCTGGAAATTACTGACTCCCTCCCTTCCATGTGAGTCCCTGGACATTTTAAACAGTGTCACTACACACACTTTCTCCAACCCCATAAATGCTGCCTTTACCTTCAACTATAAAGGTGAAGAGTATTCATCGTCAAAGCTGCTCCATAGCCACTGCTGCCTTCTGTGGTGGATCCATCCTGTGGTTATGTGCCAAGCCTACTGTGGCAGGCCCTTAAGGCAAACAAGTGATGTATTTTTGGGTTGCAGTCAAGCCCAGATGTGACAAGAGCATCAGGGATGGTCCTGGGCATGTGCACGTGCAGAGATGGCAATGTCTAGAGACTTGTGAAATCAAACAGGAAGGTATGGATTAGCACTGTTGAGTACAGGCATCTTAATAATACATAAGCCTTTTTTAAGTCACTTAAACCTTTCATTGTCTCAAGCCCCAAGCAGCTCATTAAGTTGCAGTCATACAATCAGGAAGCTGAAGCAACAACTGCCCCCACATTGTCCTTCCTGAACAACTGCAGGAGTACAGTGAGGCATCCCTAGCCACCTAAAAGTTATTCCTGCACAATATTTCATGGCTACCCAAAAGTAAAGTATGTATTCATGATTTATGAGTGATTAGAGAATCAGCCTTCCAGTTCTCTCTAATTTTCTTGAACATTGGCTTATTGTTAGAGCAGATGTCCAAATTCTTCAGCTTAAATTGATATATGTGTTTAGACAAGAAGAAATCTGCTACAAGTGGCTTATTTTACAGATTTTTATGTATTTGGAACAAATCCTTTACGTACTTTAGGTGGAAGTGGATTTGATGAAGAAACAAAAGTCTCTGAGTCTCAGGAAATGGCATTTTGTTATTTAAAATAACAAATCACAAACAGCTGCAGAGAGGGTGATAGAGTCTATATTGGGAAATTATTGGAAGATTGCAGCCAGGGAAGAGAGAGACTGGGTGTAGGATTAGTAAATTAATTCCTCTAACTCCTCTCCCACAAATAAATCAGTGGAACGTGGATGACCCTCATTCTGGTAGGGAGAGAAAGAGCACACAGTAACCCTATCCCCTCTGCCTGGTTCCTTTCCCTCCCAGTAACATCCTCAGCCCCAGAGAGAAGAAACCCTGGCTCGTTCTGCCCTGAGGCTGCTGCCAGCCCAAGCAGAGCCAGACACACAAGCATCAACTCCACTTTCAGCTCCCAAACTGAACTTCACCTCCTAAGTTTATGTGTTTCCTGTTATGCTCTTCCCAGCCTTCATTTCTTAAGGATGTGGATGTATTCTGTTCCAAATGATCTGGTGTCTTTTCATAGCACTTCCATTCATTTACTGCTTGCTAAATGAACAGTATAATCAGTATGTCTATACAGGAAAGTGTTCAAGAGGGTTGTTCACACTAAGACAGACATAAAAAAAATAGTGTGTATGCAAGGAGCAACTAACTTTGGCATGTTTTGAGGTTATTTTGTCATCTATTACAATGATGCAGCGATGCCATTTAGACTAATTAGATATGATTACTGATTTATTCATTTTTACTAAGTCTGAAGCAATAAAATATAACTTCTATTACACAAAACCCTGATCTGCAGATACATCTCATAGCACCCAGGGAGGTAAAAAGAGGAGGACTTTCTACACTGAGCTTATATATTGGACTTCTGCTTCTCTTATTAATAACAGAGAAATTTTGCCTCAGGTTTAAGTGCTCACTGTTTCAGATTTTAGGTTGATGAACTAGATCTAAAATGTTAAACCTGTCAATTAGAATAAACATAGTAGAAGCCCCAACCCTGGCAGTGTTCACAGCCAGGTTGGATGAAGCCTTGAGCAACCTGCTCTGGTGGGATTGGGACTAGATGATCTCCAAGGTCCATTCCAACCCCCAACCAAAATTCTACTATGTTGAAAACTTAGGTCAGGACATCAGCTGGGCTAAATCTGGTATTGCACCTCTGCAGCATTATAGAGGTGAGGATATGAGCATGGGTCATGTTGTCTGGATAACGTTAAATTACAGCCTTGCTCGAAGCAATAGTCTTTTCTTCATGATTTCCTGTAAAATATCATCTATACCCATAGCAGCATGGGAGCAATAATAATACATGAAAACTTAGGTCAGGACATCAGCTGGGCTAAATCTGGTATTGCACCTCTGCAGCATTATAGAGGTGAGGATATGAGCATGGGTCATGTTGTCTGGATAACGTTAAATTACAGCCTTGCTCGAAGCAATAGTCTTTTCTTCATGATTTCCTGTAAAATATCATCTATACCCATAGCAGCATGGGAGCAATAATAATACAATCACTCGTGTAGCACAGATTCATTTCCGAACAACTGTCTCCTCATATAAAAGTCCTCTTGGAGGGGAAAAAATAGATCAATAGGCGAAATCTACTGCATTTGCACAAGGCCAGAATGCTTGGGCTGCCTGTGCAGCTGGAGAGTTGTAATCCAAATCCTTTCTGCACGTGACTGGAGCGTGCTCAGGGCTGCTTTGCTGGTCTCTTAAGTGTAGTCTTTCCCAGAGAAGCAGCAAGCAATAGGCTGCTGGACTCGTTGCAGCCAGAGTGAGAACAGGTTTCTTCAGGCACCAAGCCCAGCTGTCCGTGGGCGAGCAGGCACCCTGGCACCAGCACTGGAGGAGACAGGGTGCCAGGGTACACGTCCTCGAGGCAGAGGCCAAGCCACTGGGGAAGCTGCAAGGACTCAGGCATTCTGACTGCCCCTCTGAAACACCATTTACCAAAGGGACTGAATGCTGGTGCAATGTAGTTGTCCATTTCTTCAGCACAACAGCACCACAGCCAGGCATAGAATCATAGAATCAGAGAATTTTAGGGATTGGAATGGACCTTACAGATCATCTATCTAGTCCTAACCTCCTGCCCTGGGCAGGGACACCTCCCACCAGAGCAGGTTGCTCAAGGCTCATCCAACCTGGCTGTGAACACTGCCAGGGTTGGGGCAGCCACAGCCTCCCTGGGCAAGCTGTGCCAGTGTCTCACCACCCTCACAGGAAAAGACTTTTTTCTGATATCTAATCTAAACTTCCCCTCCTTTAGTCTGAACTCCTCACCCCTTGTCTGATCATTGCAATTCATAACAGAGAGTCCCTCTCCAGCTCCCTTGTAGTCCCTTCAGATATTGAAAAGTTGCTCTGAGGTCTCCACACAACCTTCTCTTCTCCAGGCTGAACAGTCCCAGCTCCCTCAGCCTGTCCTCATAGGGGAGATGCTCCAGTGCTCTGAGCAACTTCATGACCTGCCCTGGACTTGCTCCAACAGTTCCATGTTTCAACATCGTGGGGTCCCTGGGGAACAGCAGTGCACCCCAGCTGAACTGAAGGGGTGGTGAGGAGTTTGTGTGTGACCTCTGCACCATGGGTGAGGCCAGGGTTGACTGGCAGGACAGCCCTGGTTGACCTTGCCTACAGTCTGTCCTCTGGCTTGGTCTGAACAGTGAGATTAAAGCAAATCACAGTGTGGTCAACCCTGCCTTGCCTACAGCTAGATTGCACAGGACATGGCCCTAAGTCCCTGTGATGTGCCTTTCCACAACACACCAAGTCCTCTGCACAGGGATCTCTGCCCTTGCTCCCATCTCCTAATTCTCCTCTACAATAGAGTGAAGCATTTGGGGAAAGAGCTTCTCTGTGTGTGTGTAGGAATGGGCAACAAGTGCTGCTGTGCATCCTCCCAGCACAGCACTTCCCCACACAGCCCAGTGCTCACAGTCCAGAGGGAGTTTGAAAACACACAGGTAAAAAGACCAAAATAAACCATCCTCTCTAGCACTGATACAACTCTTCAGTTTAGTCTAAACCACTCAGCCAAATCACAGTATTTTGAGAAAGAGAGTAAATGTAAGTACTCATGTCCTTACAGCCAGTAAAACAAAATAAAATACATGCAGCAGAGCTAGTTATAATGGACAAACAGTCCTTCAGGGAAAATTTTCCCAAGCCAACCATTAAATTCAATACATATTTTTTCCCTGCTCACTCTGGGCTCCTAAAGAAAGGGTTGAGCTCAGGGGATGACAGAGGAATTGAGGAAATGAGATAAAAAAAGTACTGAAATTGAATTTCCTCACAATGTAATTCTTCCATAAAGCTCTTTAAACTTTTCTTACCTAAATAAATAATCTGGGGCACAGAAGGTTTTACATTTCCAGTGTGACTCTGATGGTAGTCTTTGCCTGTGTTGTGACTTCCCAAGAATCTTGGAAAATAAGTGGTACATTTACATATTATGTATCAGCTTGAGCTAGGCCATGGTTGGGAACCACAAAATCCTTCCAAGCATTTGAAAATACTAGAGTCTTCAAAGAAATAACCCACCCAAAAACCCCAGACCTCCCCTCCTCCCCTCTCCAGCCCTGGCTGCAAATTCTTTCAAATATATAAAGAAAAAATTGAGTACAAACTGAAAAATTTGGTTACAAATTAAATGAGAGGAAATTTAGGTTAGATATTAGGAAAAAGCTTTTCACTGTGAGGGTGGTGAGACACTGTCCCAGGTTGCCCAGGGAGGCTGTGGCTGCCCCAACCCTGGCAGTGTTCACAGCCAGGTTGGATGAGCCTTGAGCAACCTGCTCTGGTGGGAGGTGTCCCTGCCCAGGGCAGGGGTTGGGACTAGATGATCTGTAAGATCCATTCCAACCCCTAAAATTCTATGATTCTATGAAAATAATCTCAGGACTGTTTGGTGATTTGACTATAAACACCTCTGCCTTTTTCTTTGTCACTGCCTATTTGTTTCTGCCTAGACAGGCCACATGTGAGCAGGAAAGAAAATAATTAGGTAATGAGAAAAGTGTTCCAGACACTTAGGCCATAACGTATCAACCTAAATATCAGCTATAGTGGCATTATTTAGTACTTCAATATATGCAGTTGTATTCATTGCTGGAATATCCCATGAGGCAGGTATACATTATATACAGCTACATTCAGGACAAAGAAATTACAGCATGCAGCTGTTAGGAGATTTGCCTTTGATCAAAAAGGAATTCATTATCAGAGACGAAACTCAACACAAAGCTCCTGATTCTAATGCTCCCACTCACTGTCTCAACAGGAAAATATAAACACTTTTACCTTCATAAAATAAGAATTATAATGCTTTGGGTTCAAGTGCTTTTGATGTCTCAAAAGTATTAAAGAAAAAAAAATCAACCCAGCCCTCAATTTCTTACCTTACCTGTAATCTAAATGAATGAAAATATCCATCCCTTAACTGCTAACCTTACATGTATGTTATACAGCAGCACAGGGATTAGTAACATCAGCTCTTTGACAAGTTGAGATGGGTAAATTCCTACCTTTCTGCTCTACCAGAGTTGGCCTTTGGAGAGTTGGTTTTCAACCTCACTTTCCTCTGTTAAATGAACAGCTCAAATCAGATGGATTGCCTTGAAAGAAATTAATTTATTTTTTCTCTGTCAGACTCATAAAGATCTACTTTCCATCCTTGAAAGAAAAACAAATCTAGGTAGAAACAAAAGAAAAAAACAAATAGCAGAACACAAGCTGTGATTTATTCAGTCCTGCATCAGAGAATCAGTTTTCCACTCAGAACTGAAGATGGAGAATTTAGAAACAAATTTGCTCCTTTCATTCAAAGACAAGACCATGAATCAGTACTTGTTTACATATAGTCTGTCTTACTATACTTTGTGTAGAGGAAGTGCTCTCACCCACACACTGCTCTGCCTGACCTGTTCCAGTTCAGATTTCGTGAAGAAATGTCCTTGACATCAACAATAAGAGGAACTAGACATAGTTTTGTAGTATTTAAATCATTTCATTAAGAGTGACAATTAAAAAAAATACTTGAAAGTTAACCTGCTGGGAAGAAAGTGTAAAATCCATCACCCATATAGATTTGTTTGGGGTTTTGCAGCCTTCAGTCCTGCATCCCTGCAGTTAATTACCCTTAACAGAATTTTGCTATCCCCTCAGTTTTATTGTTTAAATTAAAGCCTTCTTTCATCAATTAAGACCACCATAAACTGAACAGACCTCAGTTTATGATTATTGCTACCACTGATAATGAAAACATTCTTTGCCCTACAGGAACAAATCCCACAGGCTTTTAAGTTGGCTGCATGAATGATCTGTGCTGTCCTCTATTTTAAATTTTTACTGGCATTGCCTCCAAGTTTTGAGAGCCTTGAGAATTTGACAGGGTAGTTTCAATTTATTGCAGCCCAAACACATTTGCAAGACTTGGAATATGAAGACTCCTTGTCTAAACAATAGGGAAGTGATGGCTCCAGCCCATCTACCTGATGCATTCACAAAGTTTGCAGCACCTCTTGGTGCATACAGGGGCTAAAGTCCCCACCACCACTGCTTTTCTGCCTCTCCTTCTCTCACGTATCGTCTCTGCTGAGTGGCTAAAGCCAATAGTCTCAACAAGGTGTTGTCATTAAAGATACAGGAAATGCAGTGGAACTAAGACAGAAAGCTGAACATGAGCCAGC